>NC_041380.1:541660504-541670011 GCF_002162155.2 Triticum dicoccoides | reverse complement strand
GGCGGGATGCGGCCGGGCCAGTGGGGGCGCGCCACGTGGCGGCGGCGGCGGAAAAAAATGTCCGGTGGCACGGGGAGCTAAATTTTTAGGGTTTCGTCCGTGATTCGAATGGGGGGGGTCTTTATATAGGCATAGAGGGAGCTAGGAGAGTCCAAACGAGGTGCGGTTTTCGGCCACGCGATCGTGATCGAACGCTCTAGATGATGGAGAAGGCTTAGGTGGGTTTTGGGCCAAATTGGAGGGGTGTTGGGCTGCAACACACACGAGGCCTTTTCGGTCCCTCGGTTAACGTTGGAGTATCAAACGAAGTCCAAATGGTACGGAACTTGACAGGCGGTCTACCGGTAGTAAACCAAGGCCGCTTGGCAAGTCTCGGTCCAATCCGGAAATGTTTAATCCCCACACACGAAAGAAAGGTAGAAATGGCCACCGGAGGAGAACGAAGCGCCGGAATGCAAAACAAACAACGGGGAAAATGCTCGAATGCATGAGATGAAACACGTATGCAAATGCAATGCACATGATGACATGATATGAGATGCATGACAACGACAACAACACATGGAGACAAAAACCCGAACCCGAGAAAATAAAATAACTAAACGCCGGAAACGACAAGAGTTGGAGTACAAATTGGGAAAGTCATATCTGGGGTGTTACAACACTCCACCACTACGAAAGGATCTCATCCCGAGATCTAGGACTGAAAGAACGTCAGGTACTCAGAACGGAGGTGATCCTCGCGTTCCCAGGTAGCTTCACGGTCGGAATGGTGTGACCACTTGACTTTGAGAAATTTGATTGACTTGTTGCGAGTCTTGCATTCAGTCTCTTCAAGAATAGCAACTGGGTGCTCACGATATGAGAGATCTTCTTGGAGCTCAATGTCCTCGAAGTTGACGGTGCAGTCAGGAGTCTTGAAGCACTTTCGAAGCTGAGAGACATGGAACACGTCATGAACATTTGCAAAGTTTGAAGGAAGCTTGAGTTGATAGGCGAGGTCGCCTCTCTTGCTGACAATCTTGAAAGGTCTCACGTATCTAGGGGCAAGCTTCCCTTTGATACCGAAGTGACGAGTACCTTTCAAAGGAGAGACGTGGAGGTAAACATGATCTCCGATCTCGAAAGCCAAATCACGGTGCTTACTATCATAGTAGCTCTTCTGGCGGGATTGGGCTGCTTTGAGGTTATCACGAATGACTTTGCACATTTCCTCTGCCTCTGTGATTAAGTCATTACCCAAAAGCCGACGTTCACCGGTTTCAGACCAGTTGAGAGGGGTACGGCACTTCCTGCCATACAGAATTTCTAATGGGGCCTTGCCCGAACTTGCTTGAAAACTGTTGTTGTAGGAGAATTCAGCATAAGGAAGACAATCCTCCCACTTCATGCCGAAGGAGATCACACAAGCTCTGAGCATATCTTCAAGAATCTGGTTGACACGCTAGACTTGACTGCTAGTTTGAGGATGGAAAGCTGTGCTGAAGTGGATGTTGGTGCCCATGGCCTTCTGAAAAGAATTCCAAAACTTGGATGTAAAGATGCTGCCACGGTCTGAAGAGATCACTTGTGGAATACCATGCAGAGAGACAATCCGAGAGGTATAGAGTTCCACCAATTGAGCTGCAGTGATTGACTCTTTGATAGGCAGAAAATGAGCCACTTTGGTGAGTTTGTCGATGACAACGAATATAGCATCATTGCCATGTTTGGACTTTGGAAACCCAGTCACGAAGTCCATTTCAATGTGGTCAAACTTCCATTCTGGAATGGCAAGAGGTTGGAGGAGACCAGCTGGCCTTTGGTGTTCTGCCTTCACTCTTCTGCAGACATCACATTCGTTCACGAATTGAGCAATCTCGCGCTTCATTCGAGTCCACCAATAAGCCTGCTTGAGGTCCTGATACATCTTCGTGCTCCCAGGGTGGATGGAGAGGAGAGAATTGTGAGCCTCGATCATGATCACTTTACGAAGTTCACCTTTGGGTACCACAATACGATCCTCGAAGAAGAGAGTGTCCTTGTCATCAAGGCGGTAGCACTTGTACTTGGGTTGACTCTTGGCAATCCCAATCTTCACCTTTTTCACCATAGCATCAAGAAGCTGGGCTTGGCGAATCTGGTCTTCCAAGGTAGGAGAGACTTGAAGGTTGGCGAGGAAACCTTGAGGAACAACTTGCAGATTAAGTTTGCGGAAAGCTTCACAAAGCTCGGGTTGATAAGGCTTAAGAATCAGACTGTTGCAATAAGCCTTTCTGCTCAATGCATCAGCAATCACATTGGCCTTGCCTGGAGTATACTCGATACTCGAATTATACTCTTGAATCATTTCGACCCATCGAGTTTGCCTGAGGTTGAGATTAGGCTGAGTGAAGATGTACTTGAGACTCTTGTGATCAGTGAAAATGTCCACTTTTCTTCCCAATAAGAGATGTCTCCAAGTCAAAAGAGCATGCACAACTGCCGCCAACTCGAGATCATGAGTGGGTAGTTCTTCTCATTGGGATTCAACTGGCGAGAGGTATAAGCAACAACTTTCTTCTCTTGCATCAATATTGCGCCAAGACCTTGGAGAGAGGCATCACAAAAGACCTCGTATGGTTTGGATTCATCAGGCGGAGTCAGAACTGGAGCAGTGATCAATTTCTCTTTCAAGGTGTTGAAAGCAATGTCACACTCTGGAGACCAAACGTACTTGACGTGCTTCTGGAGGAGATTAGAGAGAGGCTTCGCGATCTTAGAAAAGTTTTCAATGAATCTTCGATAGTAGCTTGCGAGACCGAGGAAGCTACGGAGTTGCTTCACGTTCTGAGGAGGTTCCCAATTCACAATTGCAGACACCTTCTCAGGATTCACGGCAATGCCCTTGGCAGAGATGATATGACCAAGATAAAGAACCTCATCGAGCCAAAATTCACACTTGGAGAACTTGGCGTAGAAATGATGTTCCCTGAGCTTATCGAGTACCAAACGCAAGTGCTTGGCATGATCTTCCTTGTTCTTGGAGAAAACCAGAATGTAGTCGAGATAGACCAAAACGAAGTCATTGGTGTAGGCGTTGAAGATGAAGTTCATTATACGAGAGAACGTCGGAGGAGCGTTGACGAGGCCAAAAGACATGACAGTGTATTCATATGAACCAAAGCTTGTCCTGAAAGCCGTCTTGGGAATATCTTGCTCACGGATTCGAATCTGATGATAACCCATATGGAGATCAAGCTTGGAGAATACTTGGGCACCTTTGAGTTGTTCGAACAGCTCGTTGATGTTGGGAAGTGGGTATTTGTTCTTGATGGTCTTCTTGTTCAATGGACGGTAATCAACATAAAGCCGGTCCCTTCCATCCTTCTTCTTCACAAAAAGAACACCACAACCCCACGGAGAAGAACTAGGCCGGATGAGACCCATTTTCTCTTGAATATCGAGTTGCTTCTTCAGCTCCTTCAACTCTTCAGGTCCGAGCTTGTAAGGGCGTTTGCACACAGGTTCCGTGCCGGGCTCAAGATCAATAACGGATTCAACTGGCCGGTGCGGAGGCATTCCTGGAAGCTCTTCTAGAAAGACGTCTTGATATTCGCAAATGACTGGAATTTGTGAGATAGCATCTAGTTCACCTTTCTCATTGAGAGAAAATAGACGGATGGTATCATCACGAGCGGCAAAGACAATTACATCCTCAGACGAATGAGTCAATTGAATCTGCCTGGCTGCATAATCAAGCTGAGCCTTGTGCTTAGAAAGCCAATCCATTCCGAGAATAAGATCAATATCCGAGTCACCAAGAACCATAGGAGAAGATAGAAACTTGTAGTCTCCCAAAGTGATAGTAACATCCGGAGCAATGGAGTTAGCATGCATGCGCCTACCGGGAGATACAACTGCTAATGGACTAGGCAAAATTTGCAAAGCCAAACCATGCTTAGATGAAAACGGTCTCGAGATGAAACAATGCGATGCACTCGTGTCAAAAGAACTTTTGCAGGAATATCGTTAACTGGAAGGTTACCCATGATGACACCTGATGAATCCTCTGCCTGAGCTGCATTCATCAAGTTGACCTTGGCGTGCTTGGGGTTATGCTTGACCACAGCTGTACTTGCCGATCTGACAGGAGGAGGAGGAGGAAGACGCCTCTGGTTGAAACACTTGTTGGCATAGTGACCCTTCTGTTGGCACTTGTTGCACGTGACCTCTGAAAGAGGACGGTGATACGGAGCACTCGATCTTGGAGCTTGAGACGAAGTCTTGTTCTAAAAGCCAGGGTTGGGTGGGTGGGAAGAACCACTGCCACCTTTGCTCTTTTGCTGATACGGCTGACGGAACGGAGGAGGAGGAAGCCAATACTTCTGCTGCTTGGCCACTTGAGTAGAGGAAGAAGGAGTAACATCTCCGACTCGCTTCTTGGAAGCATCACACCTCAACTGAGCAGCCTCTTGCTTCAGTGCCATGTTGTAGAACTCATCGTACCTCAAGGGCTCAAAGAGAACAAGAGCTAGCTGAATTTCTTCTCTGAGACCACCCCTGAACTGGTATATTATGCTCTTCTCATCAGGCACGTCCTGCTTAGCAAAGCGGGCGAGCTTCTGAAACAACTTGTTGTAGTCATAGACAGACAAAGAGCCTTGCTTCAGGTTGCGGAATTCCTCACGCTTGCTTTCAACCACGCTCTGGGGAATATGATGAGCTTGGAAATCTCGACGGAATTCATCCCAAGTGATAACACGTCCACCTCTGGAGTCCTTGTACTATTGGAACCATTCTGCAGCTTGATCTTTGAGTTGGAAGGAAGCGAACTTAACAAAGTCCTCAGGCCTGACATTACTACACTCGAAATGCTTGCACAGATCCACAAGCCAATCGTCAGCATCGGTTGCCTCAACACAATTGCTGAAAGTCTTTGGCCCATTAGCAAGGAACTGGTTGAGTCTAGCAAAGTGATTCTGATTGTTGCCTTGGTTCCCTTGGTTGCCTTGATTGCGCTCTTGGAGAATTTGCATGATCAACTGTGTGTTTGCATTGGTTGCGGCCATCACAGCTTGCCATGCCTCCGGAGGAGGGGGAGGTGGTGGCGGATTAGGATTCAGAGTCGTGCGTGTTGGAGGAGCCATCCTGAAGAGGTTGACATCCATTAGCACATTGATAGAAAAATATTGAAGCTGAATCCAACGGAATGAAAATTACAACATATAGTCTTCACATCCGAACAAAAAGAACGAATGCATTCCTCTTGAAATGGTCACATATCCATAATTGAGAAGCCACTTAGAATTAAGATAGAGAAATAAATCAACAAGGTACGGATCAAGAACGAATAATCGGTAAGAAATCCCAATCTCAAACCAATATCTGTGGAAGAAGAACTAGAGCTACTAGAATTCCCACCTATGAAACTCCCGAACCTTTCCAGTTATGCAATCAGGTGTTGGGGATACAGGGAAGCATAATATCTCACCCAAATCTAGCAAATCCTACATCCAGCTGTATCCATCCTTCAACACATAACCAAGAAACCTTCGGAAACCATCTACCTAAACCTTCGAAAAGCATCTGTTATACAAGTTATGGCGATACTCCCGAACTCCCGCCCCAGTACTGGGTGGCGTCGAGGTTATCTCACCAACGAACTACATAAAAGAGATTTTCGATGTCGGCGTACTAAACTCAGGTATTCCAGAATTGCAATGATAAAATTATGACGACAACACCTCAGAGCTCAACTCCCCGGGACACTTCCACAAAACCCCTGACAGGAGGCACCAAGACAATGTTCTCATCATAAAACCATCGGAACGATTCCAAGATACCCGCGTGATCCTAAATTTTTTTAGTGAAATTTAGAAGAGAAGAGTCAAAACTCTACGTCAGGATGCCTTACCAGAGCGATGAGGAGACTGGGAATTAAAAAGAATTCCTAAACTCTCCGATATATAATTCCTAATTGACTCAAAACATTTTTCTAGACACAACTCGACCGCTAAAAACGATCAAGCAATGGGGCTCCTAAGGTCGGGGAAGGCTCTGATACCAACTTGTAACACCCTCGATGCGACTATATCTCCCACGTGTCGAGGCACGACTTAGAGGCATAATCGCATTGAAGGCATATGTCGCAAGTTAGGCAATCTTCACAACATCCCATGTAATATATATGTAATAAAAGGGGAGATAACATAGTTGGCTTACACTCGCCACGTCAATCAAGTACATAAATAACATTACATCATCCAAACACTCATGGCCCGACTACGGCGCCAAAATAAAAGATAACCCAACAAGCGACACGGTCCTGATCACCACCAACTGAGCACCACTACTTATCATCAGGAAAGGAAACATAGTAACGTTGAGAGTCTTTGTCGAACTCCCACTTGAGCTCAAACACGTCTCCTGGAGCGGAATCATCGGGCCCTGCATCTGGTGTAATAGTAATCTGTGAGCCACAGGGACTCAGCAATCTCGCACCCTCGCGATCAAGACTATTTAAGCTTATAGGTAAGGCAAGGTACACATATATGTGGAGCTGCAGCAAGCGACTAGCAAATATGGTGGATAACTTATTCGCAAAAGAGAGCGAGAAGAGGAGGCAAAGCGCGAGAGAGAAACTAGAGGACAACCTGCGCAAACATTACTCCAACACTGTGTCCACTTCCCGGACTCCGCCGAGAAGAGGCCATCACGGTAACAACACTTAGTTGGTTCATTTTAATTAAGTTAAGGTTCAAGTTATCTACAACCGGACATTAACAAATTCCCATCTACCCATAACCGCGGGCACGGCTTTTGAAAGTTCAAAACCCTGCAGGGGAGTCCCAACTTAGCCCATGACAAGCTCTCACGGTCAACAAAGGAATAGACCTCCTCCCAAGACGTTCCGATTAGACTCGGTATCTCGGTTCTTCAAGACACTTCGACAGGTTAAAACAAGACCAGCAACACCGCCCGAATGTGCCGACAAATCCCGATAGGAGCTGCACATATCTCGTTCTCAGGGCACACTCAGATTGTCTTAGGTACGGGTAGGCCAGCCCAGAGTTGCCCCTGGTGGCCACCGGCAGCTGACAGGTGGACCAACACTCAGAGGAGCACTGGCCCGGGGGGTTTAAAATAAGATGACCCTCGGGCTCCAGAAACCCAAGGGGAAAAGAGGCTAGGTGGCAAAAGGTAAAACCAAGGTTGGGCATTGCTGGAAAAGCTTTAATCAAGGAGAACTATCAAGGGGTTCCCATTATAACCCAACCGCGTAAGGAACGCAAAATCCAGGAACATAACACTGATATGACGGAAATTAGGGCGGCAAGAGTGGAACTAAACACTAGGCGAGAGGCCGAGCCTTCCACCCTTTACCAAGTATATAGATGTGTTAAGATAACAAGATAATATAATGATATCCCAACAAGTAAATAAATGTTCCAACAAGGAACGGTCTCCAATCTTCACCTGCAACTAGCAACGCTATAAGAGGGGCTGAGCAAAGCGGTAACATAGCCAATCAACGGTTTGCTAGGACATGGTAAGTTAGAGGTTTGACATGGCAATTTGGGAGGCTTGAAAGCAAGTGGTAGGCATCGTAGCATTGACATAGCAAAAGAGCGAGCAAACTAGCATAGCAAAGATAGTAGTGATTTCGAGGGTATGATCATCTTGCCTGCACAGTTGTCAGAGTTGACTGGATCCTCGAAAGCAAACTCAATGGGCTCCTCGTTAGCGAACTCGTCTCCCGGCTCTACCCAAACAAGACACACAAGCAACAAGGACACAAATCAACCACGTGCAACTCAAACAACATGATGCAAAGATGATATGCTATGCGGGATGCGATGCGGGATGCATATGCAAGATGTGACAGGAAATTCAAGAACCTGGCCCCAACTTGGAAATCCAAGTGTGCCACTGGAAAAATGAGATGAAATCGCTTGAAAACGATATAAAGAACGCCGGAATCGGAGTTACGGTTTGGAAATGCCAAGCGATTCAAATATGACACCGGTCTGTGATTTACAGCAAGTAGCCATCTAAATGCAATGAGAAGAACATGCTACAGCACCCAAACATGACAACAAAATACATGGCAGGGATGCATTCATGATGCCTAACAAAAGTCTAGCACTGAGCTACGGCCAATTCATCCATTAACAGGTTCAAACAAGCATGGCAAAAATGCATATGGCAAACATATTTTAGACTTAGTGAAATCAACACTGAGCTACGGCCAATTCATCCATTAACAGGTTCAAACAAGCATGGGAAAAATGCATATGGCAAACATATTTTAGACTTAGTGAAATCAACACTTGTCTGGAATTTCAGATCAGGTAGCTCTCTTCGGAGCAACAAAACTACATGATAGAGGACCTAAACATGGCAAAGTAAAGTATGGCATGGAGCTACTCAAAGAGCTTAACAAAAGTCCCTTAGTGACCTTGAGCCAAAAGGGATCAGAAAATACAATTGCAAGCATGTGAACATAGCAAAACATAATCAGATCACACACTTAGTGAAAACTGAAGCATGCTGAAAACAGATATCAAGTAGGCATGTTTACGAGCTCGATGCACTCAATACGGAGCAAGTCATGATAATCTAAGCATACATCCATCAAGAATACACAAATTGAAAGCTAGACATGGCAAGAACAATAGCATAGCATGCACGGATCGACTACAACATCATCGACAAAATTGCAAACAAGTTGACAATCTGCCCAGATTCACAAAGTAGCAAAAGTAGAGCTCAATTGACTCAAGCTAGGGTCCTCCATAATTGCAAACAAAGACATGGATGGATAGAGCACAACAAGATTAACAAAACATCCTTACTGATCATCCTCAAAAGAGGCACGGATCACTAGGAAACAACATGAACATATGGCCATATGAGATAAACAGCTCAAGGACTTAGTGGAATTGCCAAGTCCCTGAAATCAGAATTACCAAGTGCACCACTTTGCAAGCTTGTGCTAGTCACCACACACATCACAAAAATACATGGGTTGCACCCCTGGAAAGATGGCAAAACCCTTAACAAAACATATGTAGAGCATCAGGGCATATCATGCACACATTAATCATGACAAAAATGACAAAAAGCTAAATGGAGCAGCAGATCTGACAATTATCTCAAGTAGCCCTCTTCTAACAGCATTTTGGGCATCAAGATGAACTCAAATGAAAATGATGCAATGGAATGAAATGATGTACTCTCTGAGGTGAACATTTTGATATGCTATATGTCCAAATCGGAGCTACGGATGCAAAGTTATAGCATTATGAAAATGGGCACTTGAAACTGGAAATCGGTGACTTAGTAGAAAAAAAACACCTCCGGATCTAGGGTTTGACCCGGGCACGCAAAACGAGGATGGTGGGAACACTGTTCACCGTAGGTCGCCGGAGATCATCGGGGAAAGAGGGGCCAGCCGGACCTCGCAGGATCTGAGCCGGGGTGCCGGGCGGGCGGCGGCGCGAGGCAGGGAGGCGGCGCGGGCGCCGACGTCGAGGCGGAGCGGCG
>NC_041380.1:541625649-541660167 GCF_002162155.2 Triticum dicoccoides | reverse complement strand
GCGAGAGGAGGCGCGGCGGCGATGGGCTCGAGGGGGGGGGGCGCACGGGGGTGGCGGCGGGATGCGGCCTGGCCAGTGGGGGCGCGCCACGTGGCGGCGGCGGCGGAAAAAAATGTACGGTGACACGAGGAGCTAAATTTTTAGGGTTTCGTGCGTGATTCGAAATTTGGGGTCTTTATATAGGCATAGAGGGAGCTAGGAGAGTCCAAATGAGGTGCGGTTTTCGGGCACGCGATCGCGATCGAATGCTCTAGATGATGGAGAAGGCTTAGGTGGGTTTTGGGCAAAATTGGAGGGGTGTTGGGCTGCAACACACACGAGGCCTTTTCGGTCCCTCGGTTAACCGTTGGAGTATCAAACGAAGTCCAAATGGTACGAAACTTGACAGGCGATCTACCGGTACTAAACCAAGGCCGCTTGGCAAGTCTCGGTCCAATCCGGAAATGTTTAATCCCCATACACAAAAGAAAGGTAGAAATGGCCACCGGAGGAGAACGAAGCGCCGGAATGCAAAACGGACAACGGGGAAAATGCTCGAATGCATGAGATGAAACACGTATGCAAATGGAATGCACATGATGACATGATATGAGATGCATGACAACGACAACAACACACGGAGAAAAAAACCCGAACCCGAGAAAAGAAAATAACTAAACGTCGGAAACGGCAAGAGTTGGAGTACAAATTGGGAAAGTCATATCCAAGGTGTTACATCATCACTACGCGTGTACCAAGCGTTCATAACGTCTTGTTCTGCTGGGAAAACAGGTGCTTCACCTAGCGGTGCATCAAGGACACATGCTTTCCTGGCAACTATGAGGATAATCCTCAGGTTACGGACCCAGTCTGTGTAGTTGCTGCCATCGTCTTTCAGCTTGGTTTTCTCTAGGAACGCGTTGAAGTTGAGGGCAACATTAGTGTGGGCCATTTGATCTACAAGACATATTGCAAAGAATTTTAGACCGAGTTCATGATAATTAAGTTCATCTAATCAAATTATTTAATGAACTCCCACTCTGATAGACATCCCTCTAGTCATCTAAGTGAGACATGATCTGATTCAACTAGCCCATGTCCGATCATCACGTGAGACGGACTAGTCATCATCGGTGAACATCTTCATGTTGATCGTATCTTCTATACGACTCATGTTCGACCTTTTGGTCTTCCGTGTTCCGAGGCCATGTCTGCACATGCTAGGCTCGTCAAGTCAACCTAAGTGTATTGCGTGTGTAAATCTGGCTTACACCCGTTGTATGCGAACATTAGAACCTATCACACCCGATCATCACGTGGTGCTTCGGAACAACAAACCTTAGCAACGGTTCATAGTTAGGGGGAACACTTTCTTGAAATTATTGCAAGGGATCATCTTGTTTATGCTACCGTCCTTCTAAGCAAATAAGATGTAAAACATGATAAACATCACATGCAATCAAATAGTGACATGATATGGCCAATATCATTTTGCTCCTTTTGATCTCCATCTTCGAGGCGCCATAATCATCATTGTCACCGCCATGACACCATGACCTCCTTCATCATGATCTCCATCATCATGTCTTCATGAAGTTGTCTCGCCAACTATTACTTCTACTACTATGGCTAATGGTTAGCAATAAAGTAAAGTAATTACATGACATTTATGTTGACACACAAGTCATAAATAAATTAAGACAAATCCTATGGCTCCTTCCGGTTGTCATACTCATCGACATGCAAGTCGTGATTCCTATTACAAGAACATGATCAATCTCATACATCACATATATCATTCATCACATCCTTTTGGCCATATCAGATCACACGGCATATGCTGCAAAAACAAATTAGACGTCCTCTAATTGTAGTTGCAAGTTTTTGTTGGAAATATGCCCTAGAGGCAATAATAAAATGGTTATTATTGTATTTCCTTGTTCATGATAATTGTCTATTGTTCATGCTATAATTGTATTAACTGTAAACCGTAATACATGTGTGAATACATAGACCACAACATGTCCCTAGTAAGCCTCTAGTTGACTAGCTCGTTGATCAATAGATGGTTATGGTTTCCTGACCATGGACATTGGATGTCATTGATAATGGGATCACATCATTAGGAGAATGATGTGATGGACAAGACCCAATCCTAAGCATAGCACAAGATCGTGTAGTTCGTTTGCTAGAGCTTTTCTAATGTCAAGTTTCATTTCCTTAGACCATGAGATTGTGCAACTTCCGGATACCGTAGGAGTGCTTTGGGTGTATCAAACATCACAACGTAACTGGGTGGCTATAAAGGTGCACTACAGGTATCTCTGAAAGTGTCTGTTGGGTTGGCATGAATCGAGACTGGGATTTGTCACTCCGTCTGACAGAGAGGTATCTCTGGGCCCACTCGGTAATGCATCATCATAATGAGCTCAATGTGACTAAGCAGTTAGTCAGGGGATCATGCTTTACGGAACGAGTAAAGTGACTTGCCGGTAACGAGATTGAACGAGGTATTGGGATACCGACGATCGAATCTCGGGCAAGTAACATACCGATTGACGAAGGGAATTGAATATGGGATTGATCGAATCCCCGACAACGTGGTTCATCCGATGAGATCATCATGGAACATGTGGGAGCCAATATGGGTATCCAGATCCCGCTATTGGTTATTGGCCGAAGAGGTGTCTCGGTCATGTCTGCATGGTTCCCGAACCCGTAGGGTCTACACACTTAAGGTTCAGTGACGCTAGAGTTGTTATGGGAAATAGTATGTCGTTATCGAAGGTAGTTCGGAGTCCCGGATGAGATCCCGGATGTCACGAGGAGTTCCGGAATGGTCCGACGGTGAAGATTGATATATTGGACAAAGAGTATTGGAGTCCGGAAGTGTTCTGGGGGTACCAGGCTATGGCCAGCATGACCGAAAGGTGTTTCAGGAGCCCCAGCAAGTGTTGGAGGGCCTCATGGGCCAAAGGGGAAGGGGCAAACCAGCCCACTATGGGGTGGTGCGCCCCCCACACCCTTTCCCACGTTACTTGTGAAGGTGGGGTGCCTCGACCTGGCTTGGGAGGCAAGCCTCCACCTGCTTGGCTTGGGGGGCAAGTCTCCTAGGATTTCCCTATGGAGATCCAATCTGCTTGGCCGCCGCCCCCTAGGGGAAACCCTAGGGCGCCTCCCCTCTCCCCTTGCCCCTATATATAGTGGAGGGGAGGGAGGGCAGCCACACCCCTTCCCTAGCGCAGCCCTCCTTCCTCCTACACCTCCACCTCCTCCATAGTGCTTGGTGAAGCCCTGCTGGAGAACCACGAGCTCGATCGCCACCATGCCGTCGTGCTGCTGGAGTTCTCCCTCAACTTCTCCTCTCCCCTGCCTCCTGTTACCATATGGCCTAGACGCACAGTTTGGGACCCCCTACCCGAGATCCGCCGGTTTTGACACCGACACCGAGCCCCAAAATCTTTCCAGACATCGGGGCAGGCTGCACCCATCAAGGCCCCAGGACGAAGAGCCGCCTTCAAGAAGTCAATGGCGAGACGGCCGACTGACCACTCGCGGTCGAGTCCCAGAGACAACTGCAGGGATAAGCCGACTCCTGACTGGCGACTTCCAGAGAAGCCGGCTTCGAGGAGTCGGCCTGCGACTCCAACAAACCCCATGACCTCATCAAGAGGGACGGGGCAGGGGAGTGGCTACAGTGAAGCCCACTCCCGCCCCTTACCAAGGGCGGGCATGGCCACAACACGCCGTACCCCGGAAGATCTCCGTGTGGCGTGGCACTGTTGCCATACCGGCCCTGACATCAGCACCACAGGGTCAAATCCTGTACCCACGACGGCTTGTTTGTACGACCCAGAGGCAGCGGGTCCCACCAGTCAGTGAGACCCCAGGAGACGGCAAGAGGACCACCAGTCGGACCCGTCGGGAGTCGGCCCCGAGGAGTCGGTCGAGCCCTCCCCCGGGGCCGACGCACCATTAATCGAGATGTGATGGAGAGTGGCAATAGTGATCGCCCGCCAGGCGGCGGGGCTATTGCCACGCCCCCATGATCAAGCCCGCATCATTAGAAGCACGGCTACAGTAATCAGCAGCCGGCAAGACCCGCCCGCGGATGACGCGGCCTGTCGGCCCCGTACCAGGCCAGTCGGCATGGCCCGCCAGTCGGCGGGCCCCAGCGGTCGGCGAGGAAGACGGAGGCCAGTGGCGCTGACGGCTGGGCCCACGTCCAGCCGTATTACCATTGTACCCCTAGGGGGTAGGCCTATATAAACCCCCCAGGGCACCCATGCAAAGGGTTGGAACCCACTAGCTCTAGGCCAGATCATATAGAAGGGAGAGAGCTAGCCTTGCCCTCTCCTACCTCCAAGAAACAGCTCAAGGAGTAACCGTGTAAACACTTTGCCATAGTGATCATGCGGAGACCCCGCAAAGCAGCAGTAGGGGTATTATCTCCCCGGAGAGCCCTGAAGCTGGGTAAGATTCGCCGGTGTGCATGCCTTCGCCTCATCCCATTTCCAAGCACCGGCGACGTTCTACTCGCCCCCACCATGATAAGCCATCCTTTGGCATATGTCGCACCAAACCCCCGACAGCCGAGGTGCTTTTATAAGCAAGAATGCTGGTGCTCCATGGCCCGAGGGCTCTTTTCCAGGGGAGTCCAGCTTATGGCAACGAGAGTGGTTTTATATCACAGCTCCCAGGAGCACCAAGTGGGTGGCGCTGCCTGCTTTCCGCCTGGGTCCCCCGCCACGACTGGCGTCATGGGTCAATACGGGGCTGGACTGGGGGCCGGCAAAGGACGTGCCCCTGTTGCAGGGCCGCATCCAAGATCTCCTAGAAAGAGACATCAGTCTGGTCGTGGTGACGCATGTTATTTTAATTTGCCGAGTTCTGCCCTGCAAACGTCGCCCCCTCCGCCTGTGGGAGTTCAACCCGGAGGGACCACGAGTTCTCCAACATTTTCTTGGCATGACGCCCATGGAGATGTACAAATTGTTCTTCGGAGGACGTAGGTCTGAGCTGCAATCGTCCGTATACTCAAGTAAGTAGCCTTGTGCCCGGACTCGCTATCCGTATATTTATCATAAAATTGCCCCTAAAAGAGCTGTCCTTTAAACAGGAGTGGATAGCGAAAGCAAAGCTAATCAGGTGTCCGGCCCCCCTCCCCGAGACCATGCCGGGTCCCGTGCTAGTCAGGATGTTGGTGGTTGTGCCTTCAAAGGGAAGCGAGGGAGGGGACAAGGAAGCTACAGCCTCCTCAAAGGAGGTTGTCCGGAAGGGAGGAATCGAAAATTCCTCTCCTCAGGGGAAGAAGAGGACCACCTCTGAAGACCCGGAGACCATGGCCTTAAAGCGGGGGAAGAAATCTTCGCCAGAGGGTCCTGTGCTGGGGGATACTTCGGCCGAATTATGCCCTCAAGGGGATTAGCCCTCCACCGAGCCGTAAGTAGAGAGGAGTTTTCTTTTTAAGAAACGAGAGAAATCCCTGCTTTATATCTGAGAAAAGTAATCGAAAATTTACCTTGTAGCTCGGACCTTAGCCCTTCTCTCCAGAGCTCATCTTCGGGGGATCTTCTTCCAGAGATGATGGAGAGCGGAATGCCTCCCCCTGCCATACCACCTTGCAAGGCGGGCGACCCTGAGGTATCGTCGCGGAGGGTTTCTCCGAATCCGGTGGGGCAGGAAGGTAGTCATATGGCCCCCCAAAGCCCTCCGCGTCCGGCCTTCGAAAAGGGCCATCTGACGAGTCCGGCGCCGTGTGGTGCACGGTCGGAGGAGCTAAAGGATCTGCTAGGGCAAGCATCTATCTCAGAGGAGCACCGTGCCTTGATGGGTACAGTGATTGAGAGGATTTCATCCGTGGAGAGCGGATTGCACGAGGCCGTCAGGAGTTTACTGATAGGTTTTGAGGTACGCGAAATAATGTACCCTTTTTGGACAGTTGCGCATAAATAAGATGCGCCCTGTGTAGATAGTAGCCCCTGAGACTCTGTGCATTGTCAAAAGTGATGGCGCGCAGAGGATCATAATCCCAGGTCTAACTTGCCGCCTTCATATGTAGGTGGCGAAGTGTCCGGTGGCCAGCCGGACTGATGAATTTGCCGAGCTAAAGCGGCAACTTGATGTGGCAGATGCCGACATCGTGCTTGTCAACAAGCGGCTTGATGAGGCACAAGGCATGTAATTCCTCCGGCGGCACCTGGTAAGAGGAGCTTTATGCCAGTATCTTACAATGTGTGCGCTTGATGCAGATGGTGCTTCTGCCATGGAGAATCTTCGGGCGGAGCTTGCCCGAGCCAAGGAGCAAGCGATGAAAAGTGATGCGGCTGCCGGAAAGGCAATTGAAGAGCTGAAAGCCGAACATGCTGCTCACTGCTGAAGCAAGAAGGAAATGGCCGAGATGGCCGTGAAGCTGAAGAACGCTGCTGACCGTTGCAAGCTTCTTGAAAAAGAAGATCGAGCGGAACAGACGGACCTGAAGAAGGCCGTTGCCGATGCCAAGGATGCTCGTTCTGCGATGAGAGCTATGAAGGAGGAGCTGCGTCAGGCCGGAGAGATCGCGGCTGGAAAGCCCTTTATGCTGCGGAGGAAGTTTTGTGATCCTAAACATGCTCCGTTAGACCAAATGTGGAGTACGACGGACACCTATCTCGATTTGGCAGCGAGTGCCGCAGATGCAGCCGAACACTTCCGAGATCAAGAAGATCGTGAAGTGGAAAAGCTCTTCTGGTCGCAGTTCCACAATACAGAGCGTCCACTGTCATTAGCCGATCGTTTGGCCGAATGGGCCGAGCTAAATAGGTTTTCCGGACTCGCCATGAAGTATGTCATGAGTCATCTGTGGCCAGAGAGGCCAGAGCCTAAAAGTTATTTCAACTTGGTGCAGCAGTTCCTCGGTGCGGCGCCGCATATGAATGCGATGAAGAGGTCAGCGTGCATAGAGGGTGCGCGGATGGCTCTTGCCCGTGTCAAGACATACTGGGCGGAAATGGAAGCCACCGCTGTTGCATCCCCAGACTCGGATGGAAGCCGAGTACCTGTCTAGCACTATTTTCAGGAAGTTCTGCAAGGCGCTTGTTTGATAGAGACGCAGTGCACGAAGGATACTATATTCGAATAGCATATATTATTGTAAAACAATATTTTGATAAATTGTAGAAGCTTTTTATACTTGTGCTTGCAAGTATTATGATACCTCATGTGCGGCCGTTTAACATATATGTATATATAATCTGAAAGATGGCAGTCGTCGGCTTCAGCCCCCACGCACATAATGCGGGGGTGTTCGTAGAAGGCGCATTCTCACACTTGATCCAACGTCTTGGTCCTACAAAGGAGGTGATAGCGCAGTCAACTAGGCAATCGGACTATGATGCTTTATCACTTTCACTTAGCCATAGGAGTTTGATAGTGAGGCTACTTATATAGCCCCGGGTGGCGTCTGCGATCGCCCTAACTCGGGGCGTGTATGTGCCTGGCCGGGAAACGGCCCTTCGTTAATGCCGAGGAATCCTAAAGATTCCGGTAAGTCATCGAGTGGTTGACCAGTCTCACGCTATATCATGACAGTCAGTTTTTGGCTTTCTCTACTGAGGTACTCACCTGGCCGAACCGGGGCACAATCGCAGTAGTTCTCCTGGTGCCACCTTAGCCGATAGAGCGGAACGTAAGGCAGGAAAACACAGGAGCCGGGCAAACCCAACATTTGACCAAAGACATGATTCGGAGCTGATGCATATAAGGCCAAACTCGCGACGCCGAACACTCCCTAAGGTATTCGGTCTTTATGAGGGTGGGCGGGATAACACCCTTAGTAATAAGCCCCTAGTGTCCAGGTACGCGCAAAACTCTGACGTGGCCACATGCCAAAACGCCAGCCTCCTCCTTGTTTATACCAAGAAACCAGGGGATGTGTATCAATAAGAGATAGTAAAAAGGTTTATGCAGGGTCTTAATCTGAAAAGAATCCTTGGAACGGGTCCCTGCTACACGTCTGCGCCTGTGTCTCCGTTGTGCCGTATCCTGGACGGGCGTATCATGGTGTTCATCTGTAAAAAGAGAGGAACTTAGTTGAAGAAAAATCATGCCGAACATAAGTTATACTAAATAAACAAAGTATAAATCGAAATGGGTAACATTGAGCTTTATTGTCTCTTGTTTTATATGCGCGGAGCCCCTAGTACAGGGGTATACGGCTATTAAGCCTTTATCAATTGTATGTTTATGCCGGACTCGTCTAGCCGTGTCCGTGGTCTTGACGACCTGTTTAGGTGCTTTGGCTGGTGAAGCCACTTTATTGTGGGGCTGTCAAGGTAGCCGCACTGTCTTCCGCGCGAGAGGAACACTCAATGTTTTCCCTTTAATGAGATGATACCTCGTGGACCAGGCATCTTAAGCGTAGGAAATGCATAATGCGGTATTGCGTTAAAGTGGGCGAAAGCTTCGCGTCCTAGCAGTGCTTGATAGCTACTTGAGAATGGGGCGATGTGGAAAGTTAGCTGTTCGCGACGAGAGTTATCGGGGGAGCCGAACATAACATCTAGCCAGAGAGGACCCATACAACGGGCATCCGGGCCTGGCGTTACCCCTTGAAAGGAGGTTTTGCTATGGCGAATTTTTGTTGGGTCTATCCCCATGTTGCGGATTGTGTCCTGGTATAACAGGTTTAGACCACTGCCGCCGTCCATCAGGACATTTGTAAAATGGAGTCCGGCGATTATTGGATCTAATACCAAGGCAGTCCAGCCTGCGTTCTGGATACTTCTAGAGTAATCCTGATGGTCGAAGGTGATCGGTTTTAACAACCATTGGTGAGGCTCCTTTGGGATAGGCCGTATGGGGCGTATCTCTGGTGGCGACGTTTTGTTCGTCACGTGAAGTGTACTGTTTTGACTTCTTGTGGAAATCCTTTAGTTTCCTGGTGCTTTGCTTGTGGGGTTCATCGTCGTCCTCACTTGGTGTGTCGAGCCCTTTGTGTTCGGCGTTGAGTTTGCCGGCTTGCTTGAAAACCCAACAATCTCTGTGGGTATGGTTCGCAGGCTTCCCGGGAGTACTGTGTATTTGACATATCTTGTCCAAGATTTTGTTTAAGTTGGATAGCTCGTCCCTTTTATCCTTGAGGGACGGCTTTCTCTGATTTTGTCGCGAGCTTTTGAATCCGGCGTTGACCGCCGTGCTCTTTGGGCTGTATCCCTTATTCCGGCGCTGGTCCTTGCTGCGTCGGGGTTTTCCGTTTCCATCCCTAACTTCGGATGTACTTGGGTTGCTGGTGCTACATCTTGCCAACCAGCTGTCCTCTCCTGCGCAAAAGCGGGTCATGAGGCTTGTTAATGCGGCCATTGTTCTTGGCTTTTCTTGGCCGAGGTGTCTGGCAAGCCATTCGTCTCGAACGTTATGCTTAAAAGCTGCTACGGCTCCAGCGTCCAGACAGTCGACTATCTGATTCTTTTTAGTAAGAAATCTGTTCCAGAATTTCCAGGCTGACTCTCCGGGCTGTTGAGTTATGTGACTGAGATCGTCTGCATCCGGAGGGCGGACATAGGTCCCTTGAAAATTTGCCCGGAAAGCATCCTCAAGCTCTTCCCAACATCCAATGGTGTTTTTGGGAAGGCTTTTGAGCCAATGCCGGGCTGGCCCTTTAAGCTTGAGGGGTAAGTATTTTATGGCGTGGAGGTCATCTCCTCTGGCCATGTGTATGTGGATGATATAATCCTCTATCCATACCCCAGGGTCTGTTGTTCCGTCGTACGCCTCCATGTTTATGGGCTTGAATCCCGCTGGAAATTCATGGTCCAGCACCTCATCAGTGAAACATAGGGGTGTGCGGCACCCCTGTATTTGGGTGTGCCGTGATGTTCGGATATTTGTTGTGTTGCATTGCTTACTAGAGCTTGCTTTCTTGGCCCGTATATAGATCTGTCTTGGCCGTCTTTTTGATGCGGATCCTTTGGTGGATCGCATGCCGGCTTGTGTGCGGCTCCGCTTGCCGCTCCATGCTGGCCATGCGGTCGTCCATCCGACCGGATGGCTTTCCCATTTCTTGACTGCGGGGGCTCTAAGGCCTCCTCGTCGAATTCAGCCAGTAGCTTTCGCTTTTGATAGCTTTTTGTGCGGCAACTGCCGGCATATTTGTCTGCGGTGTTGCATACTTTGCTCCATCTGATTTTTAGTGCATCTTCCGTAGTTTTGAGCTTCCGCTTTTGCTTTTTCAGGCTATGCGCAGTGGCGACGAGCCTTTTGTGGAGGTTCTTCTGCTCCATTAGTTTATCTGGCGTAAGGTCGTCCGGACTATTGTTTATCCAAGTTGCCTTGTTCGGTCGCTTGCTCGAAGGCATGTTCATCGTACGCCGGCTCGTCCTGCTCTATGGCTAGGTCTGTATGGCTGCTGTCTCTGTCGAGGCGGGGCTTGGAGCGGCGCTTACGTCGCCGCTTTGATTGCTTTTCGAGTGAATGATCCCTCGTTGCATCCCTGTGTTCCTCATTGTTGCTTCCTTTGGGTGTGTCCACCATGTATACATCATGAGATGAGGTGGCTGTCCAGTGCCTTATAGGCGTTGGTTCATGTTCATCTCCTACATCGTCGTCCATACCGTCGATGTCTTCGGAGTCGAAGTCGAGCACGTCGTTTAAATTATTGACAGTGGCTACGAAGTGGGTGGTGGGTGGGCTTTGAATTTCTTCATCATCCGCATCCCAACCTTGTTGACCATAGTCCGGCAGGGCTCTCCTGATAAAGAGAGAGACTTTAGTGAATTCAGAATATCGCCGAAGGGCGAGTGCTGAAAGATGTACACGGCGGTGAACTCCATGATCGGCGCCCAATCAGGTTCGATTGGTCGGGGCACGGAGGGCTCGGAGTCTGGAGAGGAGTCCGGCTCCTTGGAGTCACGGGCTTCGCAGAGAATAGGGCTGGTGTTCCGCTTGATCGCCGTAGATATTGTAGCCCCCGAGGTGGTGTCTAACCACCCATCCTCGATTGGTGCGATCGGCTCCAAGCTAGGTGTCGGAGCGGACATAGGTGCGGCCTCCAGGGCACTGTTCGGCGGCAGAGCTAGATCATGCCCATCGTGACAGTGCCGCGCGCTCGGGTGTGGCTCGAACCCGTCGTAGATCAAGTCTCCGCGGATGTCGGCCGTGTAGTTCAAACTTCCAAATCTGACATGATGGCTAGGGGCATAGCTTTCGATCTGCTCTAGATGACCAAGCGAATTGGCCCGCAGTGCAAAGCCGCCGAATGCGAAGATCTGTCCGGGGAGAAAAGTCTAACCCTGGATCGCATCACTGTCGATGATCGGAGAAGGCATCGGGCCTAAAAGTGACGACACAGAGGAACTCTCAATGAAAGCACCAATGTCGGTGTCAAAACCGGCGGATCTCGGGTAGGGGGTCCCGAACTATGCGTCTAGGCCGGATCGTAACAGGAGGCAGGGGACACGATGTTTTACCCAGGTTCGGGCCCTCTTGATGGAGGTAAAACCCTACGTCCTGCTTGATTAATATTGATGATATGGGTAGTACAAGAGTAGATCTACCATGAGACCAGAGAGACTAAACCCAAGAAGCTAGCCTATGGTATGATTGTTGTTCGTCCTATGGACTAAAACTCTTCGGTTTATATAGACACCGGAGAGGGCTAGGGTTACACAGAGTCGGTTACAATGGTAGGAGATCTACATATCCGTATCGCCAAGCTTGCCTTCCACGCCAATGAAAGTCACTTCCGGACACGGGACGAAGTCTTCTATCTTGTATATTCATAGTCCAAGAGTCCGGCCAAAGGTATAGTCCGGCTATCTGGACACCCCCTAATCCAGGACTCCCTCACTGGCCTTCTTATCCGCTAAGTACTTGGGGCAGTTCCGCTTCCAGTGGCCATTTCCCTTGCAATAAAAGCACTCTATCTCAGGCCTGGGTCCATTCTTTGGCTTCTTCCTGGCATCTTGCTTACCGGGCGCAGCAACTCCCTTGCCGTCCTTCTTGAAGTTCTTTTTACCCTTGACTCTCTTGAACTTAGTGGTTTTATTCACCATCAACACTTGATGTTCCTTTTTGATTTCCACCTCCGCTGATTTCAGCATTGAATATACCTCAGGAATGGTCTTTTCCATCCCCTGCATATTGAAGTTCATCACAAAGCTCTTGTATCTAGGTGGGAGCGACTGAAGGATTCTGTCAATGACCGCATCATCCGGGAGATTAACTCCCAGCTGAGACAAGCGTTTGTGCAACCCAGACATTTTGAGTATGTGCTCGTTGACGGAACTATTCTCCTCCATCTAACAACTATAGAACTTGTCGGAGACTTTATATCTCTCGACCCGAGCATGAGCTTGGAAAACCATTTTCAGCTCCTGGAACATCTCATATGCTCCGTGTTGCTCAAAACGCTTTTGGAGCCCTGGTTCTAAGCTGTAAAGCATGCCGCACTGAACCAGGGAGTAATCATCACTACGCGTGTACCAAGCGTTCATAACATCTTGTTCTGCTGGGAAAACAGGTGCTTCCCCTAGCGGTGCATCAAGGACACATGCTTTCCTGGCAACTATGAGGATAATCCTCAGGTTACAGACCCAGTCCGTGTAGTTGCTGCCATTGTCTTTCAGCTTGGTTTTCTCTAGGAACACGTTGAAGTTGAGGGCAACATTAGCGTGGGCCATTTGATCTACAAGAAATATTGCAAAGAATTTTAGACTATGTCCATGATAATTAAGTTCATCTAATCAAATTATTTAATGAACTCCCACTCAGATAGACATCCCTCTAGTCATCTAAGTGATACATGATCTGATTCAACTAGCCCGTGTCCGATCATCACATGAGACGGACTAGTCATCATCGGTGAACATCTTCATGTTGATCGTATCTTCTATACGACTCATGTTCGACCTTTTGGTCTTCCGTGTTCCGAGGCCATGTCTGCACATGCTAGGCTCGTCAAGTCAACCTAAGTGTATTGCGTGTGTAAATTTGGCTTACACCCGTTGTATGCGAACATTAGAACCTATCACACCCGATCATCACGTGGTGCTTCGGAACAACAGACCTTAGCAACGGTGCATAGTTAGGGGGAACACTTTCTTGACATTATTGCAAGGGATCATCTTATTTATGCTATTGTCGTTCTAAGCAAATAAGATGTAAAACATGATAAACATCACATGCAATCAAATAGTGACATGATATGGCCAATATCATTTTGCTCCTTTTGATCTCCATCTTCGGGGCGCCATAATCATCATTGTCACTGGCATGACACCATGACCTCCTTCATCATGATCTCCATCATCATGTCTTCATGAAGTTGTCTCGCCAACTATTACTTCTACTACTATGGCTAACGGTTAGCAATAAAGTAAAGTAATTACATGACGTTTATGTTGACACACAGGTCATAAATAAATTAAGACAACTCCTATGGCTCCTGCCGGTTGTCATACTCATCGACATGCAAGTCGTGATTCCTATTACAAGAACATGATCAATCTCATACATCACATATATCATTCATCACATCCTTTTGGCCATATCACATTACACGGCATATGCTGCAAAAACAAGTTAGACGTCCTCTAAATGTTGTTGCAAGTTTTTGTTGGAAATATGCCCTAGAGGCAATAATAAAATGGTTATTATTGTATTTCCTTGTTCATGATAATTGTCTATTGTTCATGCTATAATTGTATTAACTGGAAACCGTAATACATGTGTGAATACATAGACCACAACATGTCCCTAGTAAGTCTCTAGTTGACTAGATCGTTGATCAATAGATGGTTATGGTTTCCTGACCATGGACATTGGATGTCATTGATAATGGGATCACATCATTAGGAGAATGATGTGATGGACAAGACCCAATCCTAAGCATAGCACAAGATCGTGTAGTTCGTTTGCTAGAGCTTTTCTAATGTCAAGTATCATTTCCTTAGACCATGAGATTGTGCAACTTCCGGATACCGTAGGAGTGCTTTGGGTGTATCAAACGTCACAACGTAACTGGGTGACTATAAAGGTGCACTACAGGTATCTCTGAAAGTGTCTGTTGGGTTGGCACGAATCGAGACTGGTATTTGTCACTCCGTATGACGGAGAGGTATCTCTGGGCCCACTCGGTAATGCATCATCATAATGAGCTCAATGTGACTAAGAAGTTAGTCACGGGATCATGCTTTATGGAACGAGTAAAGTGACTTGCCGGTAACGAGATTGAAGGAGGTATTGGGATACCGACGACCGAATCTCGGGCAAGTAACATACTGATTGACAAAGGGAATTGAATATGGGATTGATCGAATCCCCGACATCGTGGTTCATCCGATGAGATGATCATGGAAGATGTGGGAGCCAATATGGGTATCCAGATCCTGCTATCGGTTATTGGCTGGAGAGGTGTCTCGGTCATGTCTGCATGGTTCCCGAACCCGTAGGGTCTACACACTTAAGGTTCAGTGATGCTAGAGTTGTTATGGGAAATAGTATGTGGTTACCGAAGGTAGTTCGGAGTCCCAGATGAGATCCCGGATGTAACGAGGAGTTCCAGAATGGTCCGGCGGTGAAGATTGATACATTGGACGAAGGGTATTGGAGTCCGAAAGTGTTCTGGGGGTACCAGGCTATGGCCAGCATGGCCGAAAGGTGTTTCAGGAGCCCCGACAAGTGTTGGAGGGCCTCGTGGACCAAAGGGGAAGGGGCAAACCAGCCCACTAAGGGGTGGTGCACCCCCCACACCCTTTCCCACCTTACTTGTGAAGGTGGGGCGCCTCCACCTGGCTTGGGAGGCAAGCCTCCACCTGCTTGGCTTGGGGGGCAAGTCTCCCTAGGATTTTCCCTAGGGAGATCCAATCTGCTTGGCTGCCGCCCCTAGGCGAAACCCTAGGGCGCCTCCCCTCTCCCCTTGCCCCTATATATAGTGGAGGGGTGGGAGGGCAGCCGCACCCATTCCCTAGCGCAGCCCTCCCTCCTCCTACACCTCCTCCTCCTCCATAGTGCTTGGAGAAGCCCTGCTGGAGAACCACGAGCTCCATCGCCACCATGCTGTTGTGCTGCTGGAGTTCTCCCTCAACTTCTCCTCTCCCCTGCGTCCTGTTACCATCCGGCCTAGATGCACAGTTCGGGACCCCCTACCTGAGATCCGCCGGTTTTGACACCGACACCGAGCCCCAGAACCTTTCCAGACATCGGGGCAGGCTGCGCCCCTCAAGGCCCCAGGACGAAGAGCCGCCTTCAAGAAGTCAATGGCGAGACGTCCCACTGACCGCTCGCGGCCGAGTCCCAGGGACAACTACAGGGATAAGCCGACTCCTGACTAGCGACTTCCAGAGAAGCCGACTTCGGGGAGTCAGCCTGCGACTCCATAAAACCCCATGACCTCATCAAGAGGGACGGGGTAGGGGAGTGGCTACAGTGAAGCCCACTCCCGCCCCTTACCAAGGGCGGGCATGGCCACAGCACGCCGTACCCCGGAAGATCTCCGTGCGGTGTGGCACTATTGCCATACCGGCCCTGACATCAGCACCACAGGGTCGAATCCTGTACCCACGACGGCTTGTCTATATGGCCCAGAGGCAGCGGGTCCCACAAGTAAGTGAGACCCCAGGAGAGGGCAAGAGGACCACCAGTCGGATACGGGGAGTCGGCCGAGCCCTCCCCCGGGGCCCACGCACCATTAATCGAGATGTGATGGAGAGTGGCAATAGTGATCGCCCGCCAGGCGGCGGGGCTGTTGCCACGCCCCCATGATCAAGCCCGCGTCATCAGAAGCACGGCTACAGTAATCAGTAGCCGGCAAGACCCGCCCGCGGCGAACGCGGCCTGTCGGCCCCGTACCAGGCCAGTCGGCATGGCCCGCCAGTCGGCGGGCCCCAGCGGTCGGCGGGGAAGGCGGAGGCCAGAGGCGCTGACGGCTGGGCCCGCGTCCAGCCGTATTACCATTGTACCCCTGGGGGTAGGCCTATATAAACTCTTAGGGCACCCATGCAAAGGGTTGGAACCCACTAGCTCTAGGCCAGATCATATAGAAGGGAGAGAGCTAGCCTTGCCCTCTCCTACCTCCAAGAAACAGCTCAAGGAGCAACTGTGTAAACACTTTGCCATAGTGATCATGCGGAGACCCCGCAGAGCAGCAGTAGGGGTGTTATCTCCCCGGAGAGCCCTGAAGCCGGGTAAGATTCGCCGGTGTGCATGCCTTCGCCTCATCCCGTTTCCAGGCACCGGCGATGTTCTACTCGCCCCCACCATGATAAGCCATCCTTTGGCATATGTTGCACCAAACCCCCGATAGCGGAGGTGCTTTTATAAGCAAGAATGCTGGTGCTCCATGGCCCGAGGGCTCTTTTCCAGGGGAGTCCAGCTTATGGTAACGAGAGTGGTTTTATATCACAGCTCCCAGGAGCACCAAGTGGGTGGCGCTGCCTGCTTTCTGCTCGGGTCCCCCGCCACGACTGGTGTCATGGGTCAATACGGGGCTGGA
The DNA here is from genome assembly GCF_002162155.2 of Triticum dicoccoides. Taxonomy (NCBI): domain Eukaryota; kingdom Viridiplantae; phylum Streptophyta; class Magnoliopsida; order Poales; family Poaceae; genus Triticum; species Triticum dicoccoides. The sequence goes on along the minus strand of NC_041380.1, from coordinate 541,643,720 downwards.
CTGGGGGCCGGCAAAGGACGTGCCCCTGTTGCAGGGCCGCATCCGAGATCTCCTAGAAAGAGACATCAGTCTGGTCGTGGTGACACACGTTATGTTAATTCGCCGAGTTCTGCCTTGCAAACATCGCCCCCTCCGCCTGTGGGAGTTCAACCCGGAGGGACCACGAGTTCTCCAACATTTTCTTGGCATGACGCCCATGGAGATGTACAAATTGTTCTTCGGACCACAAGTAGTGTGTCCGGATTCTACGGAGATCGCAGGTCTGAGCTGCAATCGTCCGGATACTCAAGTAAGTAGCCTTGTGCCCGGACTCGCTATCCGTATATTTATCATAAAATTGCCCCTAAAAGAGCTGCCTTTAAACAGGAGTGGATAGCGAAAGCAAAGCTAATCAGGTGTCCGGCCCCCCTCCCCGAGACCATGCCGGGTCCCGTGCTAGTCAGGATGTTGGAGGTTGTGCCTTCAAAGGGAAGCGAGGGAGGGGACAAGGAAGCTACAGCCTCCTCAAAGGAGGTTGTCCGGAAGGGAGGAATCGGAAATTCCTCTCCTCAGGGGAAGAAGAGGACCGCCTCGGAAGACCCGGAGACCATGGCCTTAAAGCGGGGGAAGAAATCTTCGCCAGAGTGTCCTGTGCTGGGGGATACTTCGGCCGAATTATGCCCTCAAGGGGATCAGCCCTCCACCGAGCCGTAAGTACAAAGGACTTTTCTTTTTAAGAAACGAGAGAAATCCCTGCTTTATATCTTAGAAAAGTAATCAAAAATTTACCTTGTAGCTCAGACCATAGCCCTTCTCAGCAGAGCTCGTCTTCAGGGGATCTTCTTCCGGAGATGATGGAGAGCGAAACGCCTCCCCCTGCCGTACCACCTTGCGAGGCGGGCGACCCTGAGGTATCGTCGCGGAGGGTTTCTCTGAATCCGGCGGGGCCGGAAGGTAGTCATATGGCCCCCCAAAGCCCTCCGCGTACACCCTTCGAAAAGGGCCATCAGACGAGTCCGGCACCGTGTGGTGCACGGTCAGAGGAGCTGAAGGATCTGCTAGGGCAAGCATCTATCTCAGAGGAGCACCGTGCCTTGATGGGTACAGTGATTGAGAGGATTTCATCCGTGGAGAGCGGATTGCATGAGGCCGTCAGGAGTTTACTGACAGGTTTTGAGGTACGCAAAATAATGTACCCTTTTTGGACAGTTGCGCGTAAATAAGATGCGCCCTGTGTAGATAGTAGCCCCTGAGACTCTATGCATTGTCAAAAGTGACGGCGCGCAGAGGATCATAATCCTAGGTCTAACATGCCGCCTTCATACGTAGGTGGCGAAGTGTCTGATGGCCAGCCGGACTGATGAATTTGCCGAGCTAAAGCGGCAACTTGACGTGGCATATGCCGACATCGTGCTTGTCAACAAGCGGCTTGACGAGGCACAAGGTATGTAATTCCTCCGGCGGCACCTGGTAAGAGGAGATTTATGCCAGTATCTTACAATGTGTGCGCTTGATGCAGATGGTGCTTCTGCCATGGAGAATCTTCGGGCGGAGCTTGCCCGAGCCAAGGAGCAAGCGAGGAAAAGTGATGCGGCTGCCGGAAAGGCAATTGAAGAGCTGAAAGCCGAACAAGCTGCTCACTGCCGAAGCAAGAAGGAAATGGCCGAGATGGCCGTGAAGCTGAAGAACGCTGCTGACCGTTGCAAGCTTCTTGAAAAAGAAGATCGAGCGGAACAGACGGACCTGAAGAAGGCCGTTGCCGATGCCAAGGATGCTCGTTCTGCGATGAGAGCTATGAAGGAGGAGCTGCGTTAGGCCGAAGAGATCGCGGCTGGAAAGCCCTTTATGCTGCGCAGGAAGTTCTGTGATCCTAAACATGCTCCGTCAGACCAAATGTGGAGTACGGTGGACACCTATCTCGATTTGGCAGCGAGTGCCGCAGATGCGGTCGAACACTTCCGAGACCAAGAAGATCGTGAAGTGGAAAAGCTCTTCTGGTCGCAGTTCCACAATCCAGAGCGTCCACTGTCATTAGCCGATCGTTTGGCCGAATGGGCCGAGCTAAATAGGTTGTTCGGACTCGCCATGAAGTATGTCATGAGTCATCTGTGGCCAGAGAGGCCAGAGCCGAAAAGTTAACTTGGTGCAGCAGTTCCTTGGTGCGGCACCGCATATCAATGCGATGAAGAGGTCAGCATGCATAGAGGGTGCGCGGATGGCTCGTGCCCGTGTCAAGACATACTGGGCGGAAATGGAAGCCACCGCTGTTGCATCCCCAGACTCGGATGGAAGCCAAGTACCTGCCGAGCACTATTTTCAGGAAGTTCTGCAAGGCGCTCGTTTGATAGAGACCAGTGCTCGAAGGATACTATATTCGAATAGCATATATTATTGTAAAACAATATTTTGATACATTGTAGAAGCTTTTTATACTTGTGCCTGCAAGTATTATGATACCTCATGTGCGGCTGTTTAACATATATGTATATATAATTTGAAAGATGGCAGTCGTCGGCTTCAGCCCCCACGCACATAATGCGGGTGTGTTTGCAGAAGGCGCATTTTCACACTTGATCCAACGTCTTGGTCCTACAAAGGAGGTGATAGCGAAGTCAACTAGGCAATCGGACTATGATGCTCTATCACTTTCACTTAGCCATAGGAGTTTGACAGTGAGGCTACTTATATAGCCCCGGGTGGCGTCTGCGCTCGCCCTAACTCGGGGCGCGTATGTGCCTGGCCGGGAAACGGCCCTTCGTTAATGCGGAGGAATCCTAAAGATTCCGGTAAGTCATCGAGTGGTTGACCAGTCTCACGCTATATCATGACAGTCAGTTTTCGGCTTTCTCTACTGAGGTGCTCACCTGGCCGAACCAGGGCACAATCGCAGTAGTTCTCCTGGTGCCGCCTTAGCCGATAGAGCGGAACGTAAGGCAGCAAAACACAGGAGCCGGGCAAACCCAACATTTGACCAAAGACATGATTCGGAGCTGACGCATATAAGGCCAAACTCGCGACGCCGAACACTCCCTAAGGTATTCGGTCTTTATCAGGGCGGGCGGGATAACACCCTTAGTAATAAGCCCCTAGTGTCCAGGTACGCGCAAAACTCTGACGTGGCCACTTGCCAAAACGCCAGCCTCCTCCTTGGTTATACCAAGAAACCAGGGGATGTGTATCAATAAGAGACAGTAAAAAAGGTTTACACAGGGTCTTAATCTGAAAAGAATCCTTGGAACGGGTCCCTGCTGCACGTCTGCGCCCGTGTCTCCGTTGTGCCGTATCTTGGACGGGCGTAGCACGGTGTTCATCTGTAAAAACAGAGGAACTTAGTTGAAGAAAAATCATGCCGAACATAAGTTATACTAAATAAACAAAGTATAAATCGAAATGGGTAACATTGAGCTTTATTGTCTCTTGTTTTATATGCGCGGAGCCCCTAGTACAGGGGTATACGGCTATTAAGCCTTTATCAATTGTATGTTTATGCCGTACTCGTCTAGCCGTGTCCGTGGTCTTGACGACCTGTTTAGGTGCTTTGGCTGGTGAAGCCGCTTTATTGTGGGGCTGTCAAGGCAACCGCACTGTCTTCCGCACGAGAGGACCACTCAATGTTTTCCCTTTAATGAGATGATGCCTCGTGGACCAGGCATCTTAAGCGTAAGAAATGCATAATGCGGTATTGCGTTAAAGTGGGCGAAAGCTTCGCGTCCCAGCAGTGCTTGAGAATGGGGCGATGTGGAAAGTTAGCTGTTCGCGACGAGAGTTATCGGGGGAGCCGAACATAACTTCTAGCCGGAGAGGACCCATACAACGGGCATCCGGGCCTGGCGTTACCCCTTGAAAGGAGGTTTTGCTATGGCGAATTTTTGTTGGGTCTATCCCCATGTTGCGGATTGTGTCCTGGTATAACAGGTTTAGACCACTGCCGCCGTCCATCAGGACATTTGTAAAATGGAGTCCGCCGATTATTGGATCTAATACCAAGGCAGTCCAGCCTGCGTTCTGGATACTTCTAGAGTAATCCTGATGGTCGAAGGTGATCGGTTTTAACAACCATTGGCGAGACTCCTTTGGGATAGGTCGTATGGCGCGTATCTCTGGTGGCGCCGTTCTGTTCATCACGTGAAGTAAGTGTACTGTTTTGACTTCTTGTGGGAAATCATTTTGTTTCCTCGTGCACTGCTTGTGGGGTTCGTCGTCGTCCTCACTTGGTGTGTCGAGCCCCTTGTGTTCGGCGTTGAGTTTGCCGACTTGCTTGAAAACCCAACAATCTCTGTGGGTATGGTTCACAGGCTTCCCCGGAGTACTGTGTATTTGACATATCTTGTCCAAGATTTTGTTTAAGTTGGATAGCCCGTCCCTTTTGTCCTTGAGGGGCAGCTTTCTCTTATTCTGCCGCGAGCTTTCGAATCCGGCGTTGACCGCTGTGCTCTTTGGGCTGTTTCCCTTATTCCGGCGCTGGTCCTTGCTGCGTCAGGGTTTTCCGTTTCCATCCCTAACTTCGGATGTACTTGAGTTGCTGGTGCTACATCTTGCCAACCAGCTGTCCTCTCCTGTGCAAAAGTGGGTCATGAGGCTTGTTAATGCGGCCATTGTTGTTGGCTTTTCTTGGCCGAGGTGTCTGGCGAGCCATTCGTCTCGAACGTTATGCTTAAAAGGTGCTAGGGCTTCGGCGTCCGGACAGTCGACTATCTGATTCTTTTTAGTAAGAAATCTGTTCCAGAATTTCCAGGCTGACTCTCCGGGCTGTTGAGTTATGTGACTGAGATCGTCTGCATCCGGAGGGCGGACATAGGTCCCTTGAAAATTTGCCCGGAAAGCATCCTCAAGCTCTTCCCAACTTCCAATGGTGTTTTCGGGAAGGCTTTTGAGCCAATGCCGGGCTGGCCCTTTAAGCTTGAGGGGTAAGTATTTTATGGCGTGGAGGTCATCTCCTCTGGCCATGTGTATGTGGAGGATATAATCCTCTATCCAGACCCCAGGGTCTGTTGTTCCGTCGTACGCCTCTATGTTTATGGGCTTGAATCCCGCTGGAAATTCATGGTCCAGCACCTCATCAGTGAAACATAGGGGGTGTGCGGCACCCCTGTATTTGGGTGTGCCGTGATGTTCGGATATTTGTTGTGTTGCATTGCTTACTAGAACTTGCTTTCTTGGCCCGTATATAGATCTGGCTGGGCCGTCTTTTTGATGCGGATCCTTTGGTGGATCGCTTGCCGGCTTGTGTCCGGCGCCGCTTGCCGCTCCATGCTGGCCAGGCGGTCGTCCATCCGACCGGATGGCCTTCCTATTTCTTGACTGCGGGGGCTCTAAGGCCTCCTCGTTGAATTCAGGCAGTAGCTTTCGCTTTGGATAGCTTTTTGTGCGGCGACTGCCGGCATATTTGTCTGTGGTGTTGCATACTTTGCTCCATCTGATTCTGAGTGCATCTTCCGCAGTTTTGAGCTTCCGCTTTTGCTTTTTCAGGCTATGCGCAGTGGCGACGAGCCTTTTGTGGAGGTTCTTCTGCTCCATTAGTTTATCCGGCATAAGTTCGTCCGGACTGTTGTTTTCGCCGGGGACGGGGTGTTCGGTTTGTTTATCCAAGTTGCCCTGTTCGGACGCTTGCTCGAAGGCATGTTCGTCGTCCGCCGGCTCGTCCTGCTCTATGGCTGGGTCTGTATGGCTGCTGTCTCTGTCGAGGCGGGGCTTGGAGCGGCGCTTACGTTGCCGCTTTCTTTGCTTTTCGAGTGAAGGATCCCTCGTTGCATCCCTGTGTTCCTCGTCGTTGCTTCCTTTGGGTGTGTCCACCATGTATACATCATGAGATGAGGTGGCTGTCCAGTGCCTTATAGGCGTTGGTTCATGTTCATCTCCTACATTGTCGTCCATACCGTCGATGTCTTCGGAGTCGAAGTCGAGCACGCCGTTTAAATTATCGATAGTGGCTATGAAGTGGGTGGTGGGTGGGCTTTGAATTTCTTCATCATCCGCATCCCATCCTTGTTGACCATAGTCCGGCCAGGGCTCTCCTGATAAAGAGAGAGACTTTAGTGAATTCAGAATATCGCCTAAGGGCGAGTGCTGAAAGATGTCCGCGGCGGTGAACTCCATGATCGGCGCCCAATCGGGTTCGATTGGTCGGGGCGCGGAGGGCTCGGAGTCTGCAGAGGAGTCCGGCTCCTTGGAGTCATGGGCTTCGCAGAGAATAGGGCTAGTGTTCGGCTCGATCGCCGTAGAGATTGCAGCCCCCGAGGTGGTGTCTAACCACCCATCCTCGATTGGTGTGATCGGCTCCGAGCTAGGGGTCGGCGCGGACACATGTGCGGCTTCCAGGGCACTGTTCGGCGGCAGAGCTAGATCATGCCCATCGTGACAGTGCGGCGCGCTCGGGTGAGGCTCAAATCCGTTGAAGATCAAGTCTCCGCGGATGTCGGCCGTGTAGTTCAAACATCCAAATCTGACCTGATGGCCAGGGGCGTAGCTTTCGATCTGCTCCAGATGACCAAGCGAATTGGCCCGCAGTGCAAAGCCGCCGAATGCGAAGATCTGTCCGGGGAGAAAAGTCTCACCCTGGATCGCATCGCTGTCGATGATCGGAGAAGCCATCGGGCCTAAAAGTGACGACACAGAGGAACTCTCGATGAAAGCACCAATGTCGGTGTCAAAACCGGGGGATCTCGGGTAGGGGATCCCGAACTATGCGTCTAGGCCGGATCATAACAGGAGGCAGGGGACACGATGTTTTACCCAGGTTCGGGCCCTCTTGATGGAGGTAAAACTCTACGTCCTGCTTGATTAATATTGATGATATGGGTAGTACAAGAGTAGAGCTACCACGAGATCAAAGAGGCTAAACCCTAGAAGCTAGCCTATGGTATGATTGTTGTACGTCCTACGGACTAAAACTCTCCGGTTTATATAGACACCGGAGAGGGCTAGGGTTACACAGAGTCGGTTACAATGGTAGGAGATCTACATATCCGTATCGCCAAGCTTGCCTTCCACGCCAAGGAAAGTCCCTTCCTGACACGGGACGAAGTCTTCAATCTTGTATCTTCATAGTCCAGGAGTCCGGCCGAAGGTATAGTCCGGCTATCTGGACACCCCCTAATCCAGGACTCCCTCACCGGCCTTCTTATCCGCTAAGTACTTGGGGCATTCCGCTTCCAGTGATCGTTTCCCTTGCAATAAAAGCACTCTATCTCAGGCTTGGGTCCATTCTTTGGCTTCTTCCCGGCAGCTTGCTTACCGGGCGCGGCAACTCCCTTGCCGTCCTTCTTGAAGTTCTTTTTACCCTTGACTTTGTTGAACTTTGTGGTTTTATTCACCATCAACACTTGATGTTCCTTTTTGATATCCACCTCCGCTGATTTCAGCATTGAATATATCTCAGGAATGGTCTTTTCCATCCCCTGCATATTGAAGTTCATCACAAAGCTCTTGTAGCTAGGTGGGAGCGACTGAAGGATTCTGTCAACGACCGCATCATCCGGGAGATTAACTCCCAGCTGAGACAAGCGTTTGTGCAACCCAGACATTTTGAGTATGTGCTCGCTGACGGAACTATTCTCCTCCATCTTACAACTGTAGAACTTGTCGGAGACTTCATATCTCTCGACCCGGGCATGAGCTTGGAAAACCATTTTCAGCTCTTGGAACATCTCATATGCTCCATGTGGCTCAAAATGCTTTTGGAGCCCTGGTTCTAAGCTGTAAAGCATGCCGCACTGAACCAGGGAGTAATCATCACTACGCGTCTACCAAGCGTTCATAACGTCTTGTTCTACTGGGAAAACAGGTGCTTCACCTAGTGGTGCATCAAGGACACATGCTTTCCTGGCAACTATGAGGATAATCCTCAGGTTACGGACCCAGTCCGTGTAGTTGCTGCCATCATCTTTTAGCTTGGTTTTCTCTAGGAATGCGTTGAAGTTGAGGGCAACATTAGCGTTGGCCATTTGATCTACAAGACATACTGCAAAGAATTTTAGACTATGTTCATGATAATTAAGTTCATCTAATCAAATTATTTAATGAACTCCCACTCAGATAGACATCCCTCTAGTCATCTAAGTGATACATGATCTGATTAAACTAGCCCGTGTCCGATCATCATGTGAGACGGACTAGTCATCATCGGTGAACATCTTCATGTTGATCGTATCTTCTGTACGACTCATGTTCGACCTTTTGGTCTTCCGTGTTCCGAGGCCATGTCTGCACATGCTAGGCTCGTGAAGTCAACCTAGGTGTATTGCGTGTGTAAATCTGGCTTACTCTCGTTGTATGCGAACATTAGAACCTATGACACCCGATCATCACTTGGTGCTTTGGAACAACAGACCTTAGCAACGGTGCATAGTTAGGGGGAACACTTTCTTGAAATTATTGCGAGGGATCATCTTATTTATGCTACCATCGTTCTAAGCAAATAAGATGTAAAACATGATAAACATCACATGCAATCAAATAGTGACATGATATGGCCAATATCATTTTGCTCCTTTTGATCTCCATCTTCGGGGCGCCATAATCATCATTGTCACCGGCATGACACCATGACCTCCTTCATCATGATCTCCATCATCATGTCTTCATGAAGTTGTCTCGCCAACTATTACTTCTACTACTATGGCTAAAGTTTAGCAATAAAGTAAAGTAATTACATGACGTTTATGTTGACACACAGGTCATAAATAAATTAAGACAACTCCTATGGCTCCTGCCGGTTGTCATACTCATCGACATGCAAGTCGTGATTCCTATTACAAGAACATGATCAATCTCATACATTACATATATCATTCATCACATCCTTTTGGCCATATCACATCACACGGCATATGCTGCAAAAACAAGTTAGACGTCCTCTAATTGTTGTTGCAAGTTGTTGTTGGAAATGTGCCCTAGAGGCAATAATAAAATGGTTATTATTGTATTTCCTTGTTCATGATAATTGTCTATGGTTCATGCTATAATTGTATTAACTGGAAACCGTAATACATGTGTGAATACATAGACCACAACATGTCCCTAGTAAGCCTCTAGTTGACTAGCTCGTTGATCAATAGATGGTTATGGTTTCCTGACCATGGACATTGGATGTCATTGATAACGGGATCACATCATTAGGAGAATGATGTGATGGACAAGACCCAATCCTAAGCATAGCACAAGATCGTGTAGTTCGTTTGCTAGAGCTTTTCTAATGTCAAGTATCATTTCCTTAGACCATGAGATTGTGCAACTTCCAGATACCGTAGGAGTGCTTTGGGTGTATCAAACGTCACAACGTAACTGGGTGACTATAATGGTGCACTACAGGTATCTCTGAAAGTGTCTGTTGGGTTGGCACGAATCAAGACTGGGATTTGTCACTCCGTATGGGATTGATCGAATCCCCGACATCGTGGTTCATCCGATGAGATCATCGTGGAACATGTGGGAGCCAATATGGGTATCCAGATCCCGCTATAGGTTATTGGCCGGAGAGGTGTCTCGGTCATGTCTGCATGGTTCCCGAACCCGTAGGGTCTACACACTTAAGGTTCGGTGACGCTAGAGTTGTTATGGGAAATAGTATGTGGTTACTGAAGGTAGTTCAGAGTCCCGGATGAGATCCTGGATGTCACGAGGAGTTCCGGAATGGTTCGGCGGTGAAGATTGATATATTGGACGAAGGGTATTGGAGTCTAGAAGTGTTCTGGGGGTACCAGGCTATGGCCAGCATGACCGAAAGGTGAGCCCCGACAAGTATTGGAGGGCCTCATGGGCCAAAGGGGAAGGGGCAAACCAGCCCACTAAGGGGTGGTGCGCCCCCCACACCCTTTCCCACGTTACTTGTGAAGGTGGGGCGCCTCCACCTGGCTTGGGAGGCAAGCCTCCACCTGCTTGGCTTGGGGGGGGGCAAGTCTCCCTAGGATTTTCCCTAGGGAGATCCAATCTGCTTGGCCGCCGCCCCCTAGGGGAAACCCTAGGGCGCCTCCCCTCTCCCCTTGCCCTTATATATAGTGGAGGGGTGGGAGGGCAGCCGCACCCCTTCCCTAGCGCAGCCCTCCCTCCTCCTACACCTCCTCCTCCTCCATAGTGCTTGGTGAAGCCCTGCTAGAGAACCACGAGCTCCATCGCCACCATGTCATCGTGCTGCTGGAGTTCTCCCTCAACTTCTCCTCTCCCCTTGCTAGATCAAGAAGGAGGAGACGTCCCCGGGCTGTACGTGTGTTGAACGCGGAGGCGCCGTCCGTTCGGCGCTAGATCGGATCTTCCGCAATTTGAATCGCCGCGAGTATTACTCCATCAACCGCGTTCTTGTAACGCTTCCGCTTAGCGATCTTCAAGGGTATGAATATGCACTCCCTCTCTCTCGTTGCTAGCATCTCCTAGATTGATCTTGGTGACACGTAAGAAAATTTTGAATTATTGCTACGTTCCCCAACAGTGGTATCAGAGCTAGGTCTATGCGTAGATTATATGCACGAGTAGAACACAAAGTAGTTGTGGGTGATGATTTGTTCAATTTGCTTGCCATTACTAGTCTTATATTGATTTGGCGGCATTATGGGATGATGCGGCCCGGACCGGCCTTACACGTACACTTACGTGAGACAGGTTCCACCGACTGACATGCACTTGATGCATAAGGTGGCTGGCGGGTGTCTATCTCTTCCACTTTAGTCGGATCGGATTTGATGAAAAGGGTCCTTATGAAGGGTAAATAGCAATTGGCATATCACCGTTGTGGTTTTGTGTAGGTAAGAAACGTTCTTGCTAGAAACCCATAGCAGCCACATAAAACATGCAACAACAATTAGAGGACGTCTAACTTGTTTTTGCAGGGTATGTATGTGATGTGATATGGCCAAAAGGATGTGATGAATGATATATGTGATGTATGAGATTGATCATGTTCTTGTAATAGGAATCACGACTTGCATGTCGATGAGTATGACAACCTGCAGGGGCCATAGGAGTTGTCTTAATTTATTTATGACCTGCGTGTCAATGAAAACGCCATATAATTACTTTACTTTATTGCTAACCGTTAGCCATAGTAGTAGAAGTAATAGTTTGTGAGGCAACTTTATGAAGACACGATGATGGAGATCATGATGATGGAGATCATGGTGTCATGCCGGTGACGATGGTGTTCATGCCGTGCCTCGAAGATGGAGATCAAAGGCGCAAGATGATATTGGCCATATCATGTCACTTTATGATTTGCATGTGATGTTTGTCATGTTTACATCTTATTTGCTTGGAATGACGGTAGCATAAATAAGATGATCCCTCGCAATAATTTCAAGAAAGTGTTCCCCCTAACTGTGCACCATTGCGAAGGTTCGTTGTTTCAAAGCACCACGTGATGATCGGGTGTGATAGATTCTAACGTTCGCATACAACGGGTGTAAGCCAGATTTACACATGCGAAACACTTAGGTTGACTTGACGAGCCTAGCATGTATAGACATGGCCTCGGAACACAAGAGACCGAAACGTCGAACATGAGTCGTATAGTCGATACGATCAACATGAAGATGTTCACCGATGATGACTAGTCCGTCTCACATGATGATCAGACACGACCTAGTTGACTCGGACCATGTATCACTTAGATGACTAGAGGGATGTCTATCTAAGTGGGAGTTCATTAAATAATCAGATGAACTTAATTATCATGAACATAGTCAAAAGGTCTTTGCAAATTATGTCGTATCTTACGCTTTAGTTCTACTGTTTTAGATATGTTCCTAGAGAAAATTTAGTTGAAAGTTGATAGTAGCAACTATGCGGACTGGGTCCGTAAACTGAGGACTGTCCTCATTGCTGCACAGAAGGATTATGTCCTTAATGCACCTCTCAGTAAGATGAACCTCGAGCGTCGGTTGTGGATGTTGCGAACATCTGACATACACGTTTTGATGACTACATGATACTTCAGTGCGCAATGCTAAATGGTTTAGAATTGAGGCACCAAAGACGTTTTTGAAACATCGCAGAACATATGAGATGTTCCAAGGACTGAAATTGGGATTTCAGGCTAGTGCCCACATCAAGAGATATGAGACCTCTGACAAGTTTCTTAAACCTGAAAACTAAGGAGAAAAGCTCAATCGTTGAGCATGTGTTCAGATTAAATGAGTACTACAATCGCATGAATCGAGTGGGAGTTAATCTTCCAGATGAGATAGTGATGGTTCTCCAAAGTCACTGCCACCAAGCTACTAAAGCTTCGTGATGAACTATAACATATCTGGGATAGATATGATGATCAATGAGCTATTCGCGACACCGCGAAAGTAGAAATCAAATAGGAGCATCAATTGTTGATGGTTAGTAAAACCACTAGTTTCAAGAAGGGCAAGGGCAAGAAAGGGATACTTCATGAAACGACAAATTAGTTGCTGCTCTAGTGAAGAAACCCAAGGTTGAACCCAAACCCGAGACTAAGTGCTTCTATAATAAGGGGAACGGTCACTGAAGCAGAACTACCCTAGATACTTGGTAGATGAGAAGGCCGGCAAGGTCGACCGAAGTATGTTGGATATACATGAGTACTTTACTAATACTCCTAGTAGCACCAGGGTATTAGATACCGGTTCGGTTGCTAAGTGTTAGTAACTCGAAATAAAAGGCTACAGAATAAACGGAGACTAGCCAAAGGTGAGACGACGATATGTGTTGGAAGTGTTTCCAAGGTTGATGTGATCAAACATCGCACGCTCCGTCTACCATCGGGATTGGTGTTAAACCTAAATAATTGTTATTTGGTGTTTGCGTTGAGCATAGACATGATTGGATTATGTCTATTGCAATACGGTTATTCATTTAAGGAGAATAATGGTTGCTCTGTTTATTTGAATAATACCTTCAATGGTCTTGCACCTAAAATGAATAGTCTATTGAATCTTGATCGTAGTGATACACATGTTCATGCCAAAAGATATAAGATAGTAATGATAGTACCACATACTTATGGCACTGCAATTTGAGTCATATTGGTATAAAACGCATGAAGAAGCTCCATGTTGATGGATCTTTGGACTCACTCGTTTTTGAAAAGATTGAGACATGCGAACCATGTCTATTGGTATATATGCATGAAGAAACTCCATACAGATGGATCGTTTGGACTCACTTGATTTTGAATCACTTGAGACATGCAAATCATACCACATGGGCAAGATGACTGAAAGGCCTCGTTTTCAGTAAGATGGAACAAGAAAGCAACTTGTTGGAAGTAATACATTTTGATGTGTGCAGCCCAATGAGTGCTAAGGCACGCAGTGGATATCGTTATGTTCTTACTTCACAGATGATTTGAGTAGATGCTAAGTATATTTACTTGATGAAACACAAGTCTGAATTATTGAAAGGTTCAAGTAATTTCGGAGTGAAGTTGAAGATCATCGTGACAAGAGGATAAAATGTCTATGATATGATCGTAGAGATGAATATCTGAGTTACAAGTTTGGCACACAATTAAGACATTGTGGAAATTATTTCACGACTAATACCGCCTGGAACACCATAGTGTGATGGTGTGTCTGAACATCATAGTTGCACCCTATTGGATGTGGTGCATACCATGATGTCTCCTATCAAATTACCACTATCGTTTATGGGTTAGGCATTAGAGACAACCGCATTCACTTTAAATAGGGCACCGCATAATTCCGTTGAGATGACACCATATGAAATATGGTTTATAGAAACCTAAGTTGTTGTTTCTTAAAAGTTTGGGGCTGCGACGCTTATGTGGAAAAGCTTTAGGCTGATAAGCTCGAACCCAAAGCGGATAAATGCATCTTCATAGGACACCCAAAACGGTTGGGTATACCTCCTATTTTAGATCCAGAAGCAAAAGTGATTGTTTCTAGAAATGGGTCCTTTCTCGAGGAAAAGTTTCTCTCAAAAGAATTGAGTGGAAGGATGGTGGAGACTTGATGAGGTTATTGAACCGTCACTTCAACTAGTGTGTAGCAGGGCACAGGGAGTTGTACTTGTGGCACCTACACCAATTGAACTGGAAGCTTATGATAGTGATCATGAAACTTCGGATCAAGTCACTACCAAACCTCGTAGGACGACAAGGATGCGTACTACTTCAGAGTGGTACGTAATCCTGTCTTGGAAGTCATGTTGCTAGACAACAATGAACCTACAAGCTATGGAGAAGTGATGGTGGGCCCAGATTCCGAAGAATGGCTCAAGGCCATAAAATCCGAGAGAGGATCCATGTATAAAAGAAAGTATATACTTTGAAAGAACCACTTGATGGTTGTAAGGATGTTGGGTGTAGATGGATTTTTAAAAGGAAGACAGACAATGATGGTAAATGTCACCATTAAGAAAGCTCGACTTGTCGTTAAGATGTTTCCCGACAAGTTCAAGGAGTTGACTATGATGAGACTTTCTCACTCATAGCGATGCTAAGAGTCTGTTGGAATAATGTTAGCAGTTACTACATTATTTATGAAATCTTGCAGATAGGATGTAACAAAACATTGTTTCCTCGACATTTTTCTTGAGGAAAGGTTGTATGTGATACAACCAGACGGTTTTGTCAATCCTGAAAGATGCTGACAAGTATGCAAAGCTCCAACAATCCTTCTGAGGACTGGAAGCATCTTGGAGTTGGAATGTACGCTTTGATGAGATGATCAAAGATTTTGGGTTTATACAAAGTTTATAAGAAACTTGTATTTCCAAAGAAGTGAGTGGGAGCACTATAGAATTTTTGATGAGTATATGTTGTTAACATATTGTTGATCAGAAATGATGTAGAATTTCTGGAAAGCATATAGGGTTATTTGAAAAGTGTTTTTCAATGGAAAACCTGGATTAAGCTACTTGAACATTGAGCATCAAGATCTATAAGGATAGATAAAAAACACTTAATAGTACTTTCAAATGAATACATACCGTGACAAGATTTTGAAGGAGTCAAAATAGATCAGCAAAGAAGGAGTTCTTGGCTGTCTTACATGGTGTGAGTATTGAGTAAGACTCAAGACCTGACCACGGTAGAAGAGAGAGAAAGGACGAAGGTCGTCCCATATGCTTTAGATGTAGGCTCTACAGTATGCTATGCTGTGTACCGCACCTGAAGTGTGCCTCGCCATGAGTCAATCAAGGGGTACAAGAGTGATCCAGGAATGGATCACATGACAGCGGTCAAACTTATCCTTAGTAACTAGTGGACTAAGGAGGTGGTAAAAGAGTTCATCGTAAAGGGTTACGTCGATGCAAACTTTGACACTAATCCGGATGACTCTAAGTAGTAAACCGGATTCGTATAGTAGAGCAGTTATTTGGAATAGCTCCAAGTAGCGCGTGGTAGATGCATCTACAAGATGACATAGAGATTTGTAAAGCACACACGGATCTGAAAGGTTCAGACCCATTGACTAATAACCTCTCTCACAAGCGTGATATGAACAAACCCCATGGGTGTACGATTCATTACAATCACATAGTGATGTGAACTAGATTATTGACTCTAGTGCAAGTGGGAGACTGTTGGAAATATGCCCTAGAGGCAATAATAAAATGGTTATTATTGTATTTCCTTGTTCATGATAATTGTCTATTGTTCATGCTATAATTGTATTAACTGGAAACCGTAATACATGTGTGAATACATAGACCACAACATGTCCCTAGTAAGCCTCTAGTTGACTAGCTCGTTGATCAATAGATGGTTATGGTTTCCTGACCATGGACATTGGATGCCATTGGTAACGGGATCACATCATTAGGAGAATGATGTGATGGACAAGACCCAATCCTAAGCATAGCACAAGATCGTGTAGTTCGTTTGCTAGAGCTTTTCTAATGTCAAGTATCATTTCCTTAGACCATGAGATTGTGCAACTTCCGGATACTGTAGGAGTTCTTTGGGTGTATCAAACGTCACAATGTAACTGGGTGACTATAAAGGTGCACTACATGTATCTCCGAAAGTGTCTGTTGGGTTGGCACGAATCGAGACTGGGATTTGTCACTCTGGATGACGGAGAGGTATCTCTGGGCCCACTCGGTAATGCATCATCATAATGAGCTCAATGTGACTAAGCAGTTAGTCACGGGATCATGCTTTATGGAACGAGTAAAGTGACTTGCCGGTAACGAGATTGAACGAGGTATTGGGATACCGATGATCGAATCTCGGGCAAGTAACATACCGATTGACAAAGGGAATTGAATACGGGATTGATCGAATCCCCGACATCGTGGTTCATCCGATGATATCATCGTGGAACATGTGGGAGCCAATATGGGTATCCATATCCCGCTATTGGTTATTGGTCGGAGAGGTGTCTCAGTCATGTCTACATGGTTCCCGAACCCATAGGGTCTACACACTTAAGGTTCGGTGACGCTGGAGTTGTTATGGGAAATAGTATGTGGTTACCGAAGGTAGTTCGGAGTCCCAGATGAGATCCCGGCTGTCATGAGGAGTTCCGTAATGGTCCTGCGGTGAAGATTGATATATTGGACGAAAGGTATTGGAGTCCAGAAGTGTTCTGGGGGTACCAGGCTATGGCCAGCATGACCGAAAGGTGTTTCGGGAGCCCCGGCAAGTGTTGGAGGGCCTCATGGGCCAAAGGGGAAGGGGCAAACCAGCCCACTAAGGGGTGGTTCACCCCCACACCCTTTCCCACGTTACTTGTGAAGGTGGGGCGCCTCCACCTGGCTTGGGAGGCAAGCCTCCACCTGCTTGGCTTGGGGGGCAAGTCTCCCTAGGATTTTCCCTAGGGAGATCCAATCTGCTTGGCCGCCGCCCCCTAGGGGAAACCCTAGGGCGCCTCTCCTCTCCCCTTGCCCCTATATATAGTGGAGGGGTGGGAGGGCAGCCGCACCCCTTCCCTAGCGCAGCCCTCCCTCCTCCTACACCGCCTCCTCCTCCATAGTGCTTGGCGAAGCCCTGCTAGAGAACCACGAGCTCCATCGCCACCATGCCGTCGTGCTGCTGGAGTTATCCCTCAACTTCTCCTCTCCCCTTGCTGGATCAAGAAGGAGGAGATGTCCCCGGGCTGTACGTGTGTTGAACACGGAGGCGCCGTCCGTTCGGTGCTAGATCGGATCTTCTGCGATTTGAATCGCCGCGAGTACGACTCCATCAACCGCGTTCTTGTAACGCTTCCGCTTAGCGATCTTCAAGGGTATGAAGATGCACTCCCTCTCTCTCCTTGCTAGCATCTCCTAGATTGATCTTGGTGACACGTAGGAAAATTTTGAATTATTGCTACGTTCCCCAACAGTTTTTACGTGGCTGCTATATGTTTCTAGCAAGAACGTTTCTTGCCTACGCCAAAACCACAACAGGATATGCCAATTTCTATTTACCCTTCATAAGGACCCTTTTCATCGAATCCGATCCGACTAAAGTGGGAGAGACAGACACCCGCTAGCCACCTTATGCAACTAGTGCATGTCAATCGGTGGAACCAGTCTCACGTAAGCGTACGTGTAAGGTCGGTCCGGGCCGCTTCATCCCACGATCCCGCCGAATCAAGATAAGACTAGTAACGGCAAGTAAATTAACAAAATCGACACCCACAACAACCTGTGTTCTACTCGTGCATAGAAACTACGCATAGACCTAGCTCATGATGCCACTGTTGGGGATTGTTGCAGAAATTAAAAAATTTCTATGCATCACCAAGATCAATCTATGGAGTAACTATCAACGACAGGGGAGTGCATCTTCATACCCTTGAAGATCGCGAGTCGGAAGCGTTGCAAGAACGCGGTTGGAGGAGTCGTACACATAGCGATTCAGATTGCGGCCGAATCCGATCTAAGCACCGAACAACGGCGCCTCCGTGTTCAACACATGTGCAGCCCGGTGACGTCTCCCGCACCTTGATCAAGAAAGGAGGAGGGAGAGGTTGAGGAAGAAGGATCCAACAGCAGCACAACGGCGTGGTGGTGATGGAGTGGCAGTTCTCCAGCAGGGCTTTGCCAAGCTCACGTGGAGGAGGAGAGGTGTTGGGGAGGGGAGGGGCTGCGCCTTGGATGTGGTACTGCAGCCCTCCCCTCGTCCCTCTATTTATAGGGAGAAGGGGGAAGGGGGCCGGCCCCTCTAGATGAGATCTAGAGGG
>NC_041380.1:541605517-541625110 GCF_002162155.2 Triticum dicoccoides | reverse complement strand
CCCCCCAAACCCTAGGCGCATGGGCCCTATGGGGGAATGGTGCCCAGCCCACTAGGGGCTGGTTCCCTTCCACCTACAGCCCATAAGGCCCTCCAGGGCAGGTGGACCCTCCCGAAACCCCTCCGGTGGTCCCGGTACAATACCAGTATACCCCCGAATATTTCCGGTGACCGTGTGATGACTTCCCATATATAAATCTTCACCTCCGGACTATTCCGGAACTCCTCGTGACGTCCGGGGTCTCATCCGGGACTCCGAACAACATTCGTTAATAACATACAAATCTTCCTGATAACCCTAGTGTCATCGAACCTTAAGTGTGTAGACCCTACGGGTTCGGGAACCATGCAGACATGACCGAGATGACTCTCCGGCCAATAACCAACAGCGGGATCTGGATACCCATGTTGGCTCCCACATGTTCCACGATAATCTCATCGGATGAACCACGATGTCGAGGATTCAAGCAATCCCGTATACAATTCCCTTTGTCAATCGGTACGTTACTTTCCCGAGATTCGATCGCCGGTATCCCAATACCTCGTTCAATCTCGTTACCGTCAAGTCACTTTACTCGTTGTGTAACACATCATCCCGTGACCAACCCTTAGTCACATTGACCTCATTACGATGATGTCTTACCGAGTGGGCCCAGAGATACCTCTCCGTCATACGGAGTGACAAATCCCAGTCCCGATTCGTGCCAACCCAACAGACACTTTCAGAGATACTCGTAGTGCACCTTTATAGTCACCCAGTTACGTTGTGACGTTTGGCACACCCAAAGTATTCCTACAGTATCCGGGAGTTGCACAATCTCATGGTCCACGAAAAAGATACTTGACATTAGAAAAGCTTTAGCAGACGAACTACACGATCTTGCGCTATGCTTAGGATTGGGTCTTGTCCATCACATCATTCTCCTAATGATGTGATCCCATTATCAATGACATCCAATGTCCATGGTCAGGAAACCGTAACCATTTGTTGATCAACGAGCTAGTCAACTAGAGGCTCACTAGGGACATGTTGTGGTCTATGTATTCAGACATGTATTACGATTTCTGGATAACACAATTATAGCATGAACAATAGAAAATTATCATGAACAAGGAAATATAATAATAACCATTTTATTATTGCCTCTAGGGCATATTTCCAATAGCATCTCTATACCAAAAATACCAAAAGTATTATTTATCATCTCTATCAGATCTCACTTTCGTAAGTGACCATGAAGGGATTGACAACCCCTAAGCGCGTTGGTTGCGTTGAGCTATTGTTTTTGTGTAGGTACAAGGGACTCGTGTGTAGCCTCCTACTGGATTGATACCTTGGTTCTCAAAAACTGATGGAAATACTTATGCTACTTTGCTGCATCATCCTCTCCTCTCCGGGGAAATCCAACGCAGTGCTCAAGAGGTAGCAAGAAGAATTTCTGGCACCGGTGCCGGAGAGTCTGCGCAAAAGTCAACATACCAAGTACCCATCACCATCCCTATCTCCCGCATTACATTATTTGCCATTTGCCTCTCGTTTTCCTCTCCCCCCAATTCACCCTTGCCGTTTTATTCACCCTCTCTCTCTATCCCCCCTCTCCCTCTCTATTTGCCTCTTCTTTCCCGTTTGTCTTTTGTTTGCTTGTGTGTTAGTTTGCTTGTTTGTCGCGATGGCTCAAGATAATACTAAATTGTGTGACTTCACCAATACCAACAACAATGATTTCCTTAGCACTCTGATTGCTCCTCTTACCGATGCTGAATCTTGTGAAATTAATACTGCTTTACTGAATCTTGTCATGAAAGATCCATTCTCCGGCCTTCCTAGTGAAGATGCCACTACCCATCTTAATAGCTTCGTTGATTTGTGTGGCATGCAAAAGAAGAAAGATGTCGATAATGATATTGTTAAATTGAAGCTATTTCCTTTTTCGCTTAGAGATCGTGCTAAAGCTTGGTTTTCATCTTTGCCTAAAAATAGTATTGATTCATGGAACAAGTCCAAAGATGCTTTTATCTCTAAGTATTTTCCTCCCGCTAAGATCATCTCTCTCAGAAACGATATTATGAATTTTAAGAAACTTGATCATGAACATGTTGCACAAGCTTGGGAGAGAATGAAATTAATGATACGTAATTGCCCTACTCATGGTTTAAATTTGTGGATGATTATACAAAATTTTATGCCAGATTGAATTTTGCTTCTAGAAATCTTTTAGATTCGGCCGCGGGAGGCACTTTTATGGAAATCACTTTATGAGATGCTACTAAACTCCTAGATAATATTATGGTTAATTATTCTCAATGGCATACTAAAAGATCTACTAATAAAATGGTGCATGCGATAGAAGAAATTAATGTTTCGAGTGGAAAGATGGATGAACTTATAAAATTATTTGCTAATAAGAGTGTTTCTTCTGATCCTAATGATGTGCCCTTATCTACTTTGATTGATAATAATAATGAATCTATGGATGTGAATTTTGTTGGTAGGAACAATTTTGGTAACAACGCGTATAGAGGAAATTTCAATCCTAGGCCTTATCCTAGTAATCCCTCTAATAATTATGGTAATTCCTACTACAATATTAAAGAATTTATTTCTTTGCAAAAGAATTTTAATGCTATGATTGAAGAAAAATTGCTTAAGATTGCTGATTTGGCTAGGAACGTTGATAGAACTGCTCTTGATGTTGATTCTTTGAAACTTAGATCTATTCCACCTAAGCATGATATCAATGAGTCTCTCAAAGCCATGAGAATTTCCATTGACGAGTGCAAAGAAAGAACCGCTAGGATGCGTGCTAAGAAAGATGCCTTTATAAAAGCATGTTCTTCTAGTTCCTATGAAAATAATGATGAAGATCTAAAAGTTATTGATGTGTCCCCTATTAAATCTTTGTTTTTCAATATGAATCTTGATAATGATGGGACTGAATATGATCCACCTTTACCTAGAAGGCATTCTAAGAATTCGGAATTTGTTAATCTTGATGCTAAATTTGATAAAAGTGGGATTGAAGAAATTAAAACCCTAGATGTTGCTAAACCCACTATTATGGATTTCATGGAATTTAACTATGAAAATTGCTCTTCGATTGATTGTATTTCCTTGTTGCAATCCGTGCTAAATTCTCCTCACACTTATAGTCAAAATAAAGCGTTTACTAAACATATCGTTGATGCCTTGATGCAATCTTATGAAGAAAAACTTGAATTGGAAGTTTCTATCCCTAGAAAACTTTATGATGAGTGGGAACCTACCATTAAAATTAAAATTAAAGATTATGAGTTTTATGCTTTGTGTGATTTGGGTGCTAGTTTTTCTACTATTCCGGTGATCCCGGGGGCCATAGGTTTCACTAGTGGCTTCTCTCAAGTGCATAAATATTATGGTGGGTAAACGAATTACTGTCGAGCAATTGATAGAATCGAGCATAGTTATGAGAATATCTAGGTATGATCATGTATATAGGCATCACGTTCGAGACAAGTAGACCGAAACGATTCTGCATCTACTACTATTACTCCACACATCGACCGCTATCCAGCATGAATCTAGAGTATTAAGTTCATAAGAACAGAGTAATGCTTTAAGTAAGATGACATGATGTAGAGGGATAAACTCACGCAATATGATATAAACCCCATATTTTATCCTTGATGGCAACAATACAATATGTGTCGTTTCCCTCAGTGTCACTGGGATCGAGCACCGCAAGATTGAACCCAAAGCTAAGCACTTATCCCATTGCAAGAAAGATCAATCTAGTAGGCCAAACCAAACTAATAATTCGAAGAGACTTGCAAAGATAACCAATCATACATAAAATAATTCAGAGGAGATTCTAATATTGTTCATAGATAAACTCGATCATAAACCCACAATTCATCGGATCTCGACAAACACACCACAAAAATAAGATTACACTAGTAGAAAAGGGGGCTTTGGTCCAGGCCGGGTAAGCCCATTAGTCCCGGTTCAGTCCAGAACCGGGACCAATGGGTGCATTTATCCCGGTTCGTGCGGCTAAGGCATTAGTCCCGGTTCACTTGGGCCCTTTAGTCCCGGTTCGTGCCACGAACCGGGACTAAAGGGTGCGATGCCCATTGGTCCCGGTTGGTGGCACCAACCGGTACTAAAGGTTAGACCTTTAGTCCCGGTTGGTGCCACCAACCGGGACTAATGGGCTTTGAGGCATTAGTACCGGTTCATGGCACGAACCGGTACTAAAGGTTATGCAAATTTGTAGAATCCTCAAATCCAAAAGGAAAAAAGTTATGATCAAATTTCAGTTTTTTTAAATTTTCAGTAAATCTGGTCAAACTATGGTCAAACTACTTATTCAAGAAGTATTAGTGTTACTAAATAATTATTCAAGAATATTAGTGTTATTAAATAATTATTTCACCTTTTTTGAATTCTGGTCAAATTTGGTTAAACTATGGTCAAACTACTTATTCAAGAAATATTAGTGTTACTAAAAAATTATTGTTTTTTAGGACAATAGTTCCAAACTCAAACAGTGAAATATGTGACTTCATGCTCAAGCTAAATTCCTGAGGGTTAATAGGATTGACATCTTACTATTGTCAGGAAAACAACAAGTGCAGACTTGGAAACGAGGGAGAATAGAACCCGGAAGTTAAGCGTGCTCAGGCTGGAGTAGTGAGAGGATGGGTGACCGTTCGGAAAGTTAGATGATTTGGAATGATGAGGGGTGATTAGAGATTAAATTGAGCAGTGATGAGGGGTGATTTGAGATTAGAGGTTAAAATAATTCAGAAATTTGAAAATAAAAAAATTTCAAAAAAAATTTCAAAAAAAAATTTCAAAAAAAATTCAGAAAATTTCCTTTAGTACCGGTTGGTGTTACCAACCGGGACTAAAGGTGGACCGGCCATGTGGATGGCCTTTAGTTCCAGTTTTGGATTGAACCGGGACTAAAGAGTCAGGGCATTAGTACCGACTCTTTAGTCCCGGTTCCAGAACCGGGACTAAATGCCCTTACGAACCGGGACTAAAGGCCCTTTTTCTACCAGTGTTACATCGAATAGATCTCCAAGAATATCAAGGAGAACTTTGTATTGAGATCCAAAGAGAGAGAAGAAGCCATTTAGCTAATAACTATGGACCCGAAGGTCTGAAGTAAACTACTCACACATCACTGGAGAGGCCATGGAGTTGATGTAGAGGCCCTTCATGATCAATGCCCCCTCCGGCGGAGCTCCGGAAAAGGCCCCAAGATGGGATCTCTCGGGTACATAAGGTTGTGGCGGTGGAATTACGTTTTTGTGGTGCTCCTGGATGTTTGCGGGGTATGTGGACTTATATAGGAGGAAGAAGTAGGTCGGTGGAGCAACAAGAGGCCCATGAGGGTGGGGGCGCGCCCAGGGGGGTAGGCGCGCCCCCCTGCCTTGTGGCCTCCCTGATTGTTTCTTGGCGCCCACTCCAAGTCTCCTGGATCACGTTCGTTGAGAAAATCACGTTCACGAAGGTTTCATTCCATTTGGACTTCGTTTGATATTCCTTTTCTGCGAAACAC
Source organism: Triticum dicoccoides (assembly GCF_002162155.2). Taxonomy (NCBI): domain Eukaryota; kingdom Viridiplantae; phylum Streptophyta; class Magnoliopsida; order Poales; family Poaceae; genus Triticum; species Triticum dicoccoides. Next base: position 541,619,565 of record NC_041380.1, on the reverse strand, counting down.
TGAAATAGGCAAAAAAAACAGCAATTTGGGTTGGGCCTCCGGTTAATAGGTTAGTCCCAAAAATGATATAAAAGTGTAAAATAAAGCCCATTAACATCCAAAACAGATAATATAATAGCATGGAGCAATCCAAAATTATAGATACGTTGGAGACGTATCAAGCATCCCTAAGCTTAATTCCTGCTCGTCCCCGAGTAGGCAAATGATAAAAGAAGAATTTTTGATGTGGAATGCTTTCTAACATATTTCTCAATGTAATTTTTATTTATTGTGGCATGAATGTTCAGATCCGAAAGATTTAAGATAAAAGATTAATATTGACATAGAAATAATAAAACTTCAATATACTAACTAAGCAATTATGTCTTCTCAAAATAACATGGCCAAAGAAAGTTATCCCTACAAAGTCATATAGCCTGGCTATGCTCTATCTTCACGACACAAAATATTTAAATCATGCACAACCCCAATGACAAGCCAAGCAATTGTTTCATACTTTTGGTGTTCTCAAACTTTTTCAATCTTAACGCAATATATGAGCGTGAGTCATGGACATAACACTATATGTGGAATAGAATGGTGGTTGTGGAGAAGACAAAAAAGGAGAAGATAGTCTCACATCAACTAGGCGTATCAATGGGCTATGGAGATGCCCATCAATAGATATTAATGCGAGTGAGTAGGGATTGCCATGCAACGGATGCACTAGAGCTATAAGTGTATGAAAGCTCAACAAAAGAAACTAAGTGGGTGTGCATCCAACATGCTTGCTCATGAAGACCTAGGGCAATTTTGAGGAAGCCCATCATTGGAATATACAAGCCAAGTTCTATAATGTAAAATTCCCACTAGTATATGAAAGTGACAACATATGAGACTCTCTATCATGAAGATCTTGGTGCTACTTTGAAGCACAAGTGTGGTAAAAGGATAGTAACATTGTCCCTTCTCTCTTTTTCTCTCATTTTTTTATTAGGGCATTTTTTTTCTTCTTTTGGCCTCTTTTCTCTTTCTTTTTTCGTCCGGAGTATCATCCCGACTTGTGGGGGAATCATAGTCTCCATCATCCTTTCCTCACTGGGACAATGCTCTAATAATGATGATCATCACACTTTTATTTACTTACAACTCAATACTTAGAACAAAGTATGACTCTATGTGAATGCCTCCGGTGGTGTACCGGGATGTGCAATGATGCATGAGTGACATGTATGAAGGAATTATGAACGGTGGCTTTGCCACAAATACGATGTCAACTACATGATCATGCAAGCAATATGACAATGATGAAGCATGTCATAACAACGGAATGGTGGAAAGTTGCATGGCAATATATCTCGGAGTGGCTATGGAAATTCCATAATAGGTAGGTATGGTAGCTGCTTTGAGGAAGGTATGTGGTGGGTTTATGGTACCGACGGAAGTTGCACGATACTAGAGAGGCTAGCAATGGTGGAAGGGTGAGAGTGCGTATAATCCATGGACTCAACATTAGTCATAAAGAACTCACATACTTGTTGTAAAAATCTATTAGTTATCGAAGCAAAGTATTACACGCATGCTCCTAGGGGGATATATTGGTAGGAAAAGACCATCGCTCGGCCCCGACTGCCACTCATAAGGAAGACAATCAATAAATAAATCATGCTCCGACTTCATCACATAACGGTTCACCATACGTGCATGCTACGGGAATCACAAACTCCAACACAAGTGTTTCTACAATCCACAACTACCCACTAGCATGACTCTAATATCACCATCTTTATAGCGCAAAACTATTGAAAGGAATCAAACATATCATATTCAGTGATCTACAAGTTTTATGTAGGATTTTATGACTAACCATGTGAATGACCAATTCATGTCATCTCTCTAAATAGATATAAGTGAAGCAAGAGAGTTTAATTCTTTGTACAAAAGGTATGCCCATGCTCTACCAGAAGGATGCGGTGGTGGAATTAGGTTTTCGTGGTGCTCCTGGATGTTTGCGGGGTACATGGACTTATATAGGAGGAAGAAGTAGGTCGGTGGAGCAACGAGGGGCCCACGAGGGTGGAGGGCACACCCAGGGGGGTAGGCGCACCCCCCAGCCTCATGGCCTCCTTGATTGTTTCTTGGCTCCCACTCCAAGTCTCTTGGATCATGTTCGTTGAGAAAATCACGTTCCCAAAGGTTTCATTCCGTTTGGACTTCGTTTGATATTCCTTTTCTGCGAAACACTAAAATAGGCAAAAAACTACAATTTGGGCTGGGCCTTTGGTTAATAGGTTAGTCCCAAAAATGATATAAAAGTGCAAAATAAAGCCCATTAACATCCAAAATAGATAATATAATAGCATGGAGAAATAAAAAATTATAGATACGTTGGAGACGTATCAGTCAACAAGACCACCAATTTCAAGAAAAAGGGCAAAGGGAAGAAGAAGGGGAACTTCAAGAAGAACGGCAAACAAGTTGCTGTTCAGGAGAAGAAACTCAAGTCTGTACCTAAGCCTGAGACCGAGTGCTTCTACTGCAGGCAGACTGGTCACTGGAAGTGGAATTGCCCCAAGTATTTGGCGGATAAGAAGGATGTCAAGGTGAACAAAGGTATATGTGATATACATGTTATTGATGTGTACCTTACTAATTCTCGCAGTAGTGCCTGGGTATTTTATACTGGTTCTGTTGCTAATATTTGCAACTCAAAACAGGGACTACGGATTAAGCGAAGATTAGCAAAGGACGAGGTGACGATGCGCGTGGGAAATGGTTCCAAAGTCGATGTGATCGCGGTGGGCACGCTACCTCTACATCTACCTTCGTGATTAGTTTTAGACCTAAATAATTGTTATTTGGTGCCAGCGTTGAGCATGAACATTATATCTGGATCTTGTTTAATGCGAGACAGTTATTCATTTAAATCAGAGAATAATGGTTGTTCTATTTATATGAGTAATATATTTTATGGTCATGCACCCTTAAAGAGTGGTCTATTCTTTTTGAAGTGAAGATACACATATTCATAGTATTGAAGCTAAAATATGCAGAGTTGATAATGATAGTGCAACTTATTTGTGGCACTGCCGTTTGGGTCATATTGGTGTAAAGCGCATGAAGAAACTCCATTCTAATGGACTTTTGGAATCACTTGGTACTTGTGAACCATGCCTCATGGGCAACATGACTAAAACACCGTTCTCCGGAAGAATGGAACAAGCAACAGATTTGTTGGAAATCATACATACTGATGTATGTGGTCCGATGAATGTTGAGGCTCGTGGCGGATATCGTTATTTTCTCACCTTCACAGATGATTTGAGCAGATATGGGTATATCTACTTGATGAAACATAAGTCTGAAACATTTGAAAAGTTCAAAGAATTTCAGAGTGAAGTGGAAAATCATCATAACAAGAAAATAAAGTTTCCACGATCTGATCATGGAGGAGAATATTTGAGTTACGAGTTTAGTCTCATTTGAAACAATGCAGAATAGTTTCGCAACTCATGCCACCCGGAACACCACAGCGTAATGGTGCGTTCGAACATCGTAATCGTACTTTACTAGATATGGTACGATCTATGATGTCTCTTACTGATTTACTGCTATCATTTTGGGGTTATGCTTTAGAGACGGCTGCATTCACGTTAAATAGGGCACCATCTAAATCCGTTGAGACGACTCCTTATGAACTGTAGTTTGGCAAGAAACCAAAGTTGTCGTTTCTTAAAGTTTGGGGTTGCGACGCTTATGTGAAAAAGCTTCAACCCGATAAGATCGAACCCAAATCGGAGAAATGTGTCTTCATAGGATACCCAAAAGAAACAGTTGGGTACACCTTCTATCACAGATCCGAAGGCAAGACTGTTGTTGCCAACAATGGATCCTTTCTAGAGAGGGAGTTTCTCTCGAAAGAAGTGAGTGGGAGGAAAGTAGAACTTGATGAGGTAACTGTACACGCTCCCTTATTGGAAAGTAGTTCATCACAGAAATCGGTTCCTGTGACACCTACACCAATTAGTGAGGAAGCTAATGATGATGATCATGAAACTTAAGATCAAATTACTACCGAACCTCGTAGGTCAACCAGAGTAAGATCCGCACCAGAGTGGTATGGTAATCCTGTTCTGGAGGTCATGTTGCTAGACCATGACGAACCTACAAACTATGAGGAAGCGATGATGAGACCAGATTCCGCAAAATGGCTAGAAGCCATGAAATTGAGATGGGATCCATGTATGAGAACAAAGTGTGGACTTTGGTTGACTTTCCCGATGATCGGCAAGCCATCGAAAATAAATGGATCTTCAAGAAGAAGACATACGCTGATGGTAATGTTACTGTCTACAAAGCTTGACTTGTTGCGAAAGGTTTTCGATAAGTTCAAGGAGTTGACTACGATGAGACCTTCTCACCCATAGCGATGCTTAACTCCGTCCAAATCATGTTAGCTATTGCCGCATTTTAGGATCATGAAATTTGGCAAATGGATGTAAAGACTTCATTCCTGAATGGATTTCTGGAAGAAGAGTTGTATATGATGCAACCTGAAGGTTTTATTGATCCAAAGGGTGCTAACAAAGTATGCAAGCTCCAGCGATCCATTTATGGACTGGTGTAAGCATCTCGGAGTTGGAATAAACGTTTTGATAGTGTGATCAAAGCATATGGTTTTATACAGACTTTTGGAGAAGCCTGTATTTACAAGAAAGTGAGTGGGAGCTCTGTAGCATTTCTAATATTATATGTGGATGACATATTGTTGATTGGAAATGATATAGAATTTCTGGATAGCATAAAAGGATATTTGAATAAGAGTTTTTCAATGAAAGACCTCGGTGAAGCTGCTTACATATTCGGCATCAAGATCTATAGAGATAGATCAAGACGCTTAATTGGACTTTCACAAAGCAGATACCTTGACAAAGTTTTGAAGAAGTTCAAAATGGATCAGGCAAAGAAAGGGTTCTTGCCTGTGTTACAAGGTGTGAAATTGAGTAAGACTCAATGCCCGACCACTGCAGAAGATAAAGAGAAAATGAAAGATGTTCCCTATGCTTCAGCCATAGGCTCTATCATGTATGCAATGTTGTGTACCAGACCTAATGTGTGTCTTGCTATTAGTTTAGCAGGGAGGTACCAAAGTAATCCAGGAGTGGATCACTGGACAACGATCAAGAACATCCTGAAATACCTGAAAAGGACTAAGGATATGTTTCTCGTTTATGGAGGTGACAAAGAGGTCTTCGTAAATGGTTATGTTGATGCAAGCTTTGACACTGACCCGGACGATTCTAAATCGCAAACCGGATACGTGTTTATATTGAACGGTGGAGCTGTCAGTTCGAGCAGTTCTAAACAAAGCGTCGTGGTAGGATCTACGTGTGAAGCGGAGTACATTGCTGCTTCGGAAGCAGCAAATGAAGGAGTCTGGATGAAGGAGTTCATATCCGATCTAGGTGTCATACCTAGTGCATCGGGTCCAATGAAAATCTTTTGTGACAATACTAGTGCAATTGCCTTGGCAAAGGAATCCAGATTTCACAAGAGAACCAAGCACATCAAGAGGCGCTTAAATTCCATCCGCGATCAAGTCCAGGTGGGAGACATAGTGATTTGCAAGATACATACAGATCTGAATGTTGTAGACCCGTTGACTAAGCCTCTCTCACGAGCAAAACATGATCAACACCAAGGCTCCATGGGTGTTAGAATCATTACTGTATAATCTAGATTATTGACTCTAGTGCAAGTGGGAGATTGAAGGAAATATGCCCTAGAGGCAATAATAAAGTTATTATTTATTTACTTATATCATGATAAATGTTTATTATTCATGCTAGAATTGTATTAACCGAAAACTTAGTACATGTGTGAATACATAGACAAACAGAGTGTCACTAGTATGCCTCTACTTGACTAGCTCATTAATCAAAAATGGTTAAAGTTTCCTAACCATAGACATGAGTTGTCGTTTGATTAAAGGGATCACATCATTAGGAGAATGATTTGATTGACTTGACCCATTCCGTTAGCTTAGCACTTGATCGTTTTAGTTTACTGCTATTGCTTTCTGCTACCTCTTGAGCATTGCGTTGGTTTTCCCCGAAGAGGAATGGATGATGCAGCAAAGTAGCGTAAGTATTTCCCTCAGTTTTTGAGAACCCAGGTATCAATCCAGTAGGAGGCTACGCGCGAGTCCCTCGTACCTGCACAAAACAAATAAATCCTCGTAACCAATGCAAATAAGGGTTGTCAATCCCTATAAGGCCACTTACGAGAGTGAGATATGATAGATATGATAAGATAATATTTTTGGTATTTTTGTGATAAAGATGCAAAGTAAAATAAAGGAAAAAGTAAATAACAAAGGAAATAACTTAGTAGTAGGAGATTAATATGATAAAGATAGACCTGGGGGCCATAGGTTTCACTAGTGGCTTCTCTCGAGAGCATAAGTATTCTACGGTGGGTGAACAAATTACTGTTGAGAAATTGACATAATTGAGCATAGTTATGAGAATATCTAGGTATGATCATGTATATATGCATCACGTCCGAGACAACTAGACCGACTCCTGCCTGCATCTACTATTATTACTCCACTCATCGACCGCCATCCAGCATGCATCTAGAGTATTAAGTTAAAAACAGAGTAACGCCTTAAGCAAGATGACATGATGTAGAGGGATAGACTCATGCAGAAAACCCCATCTTATTATCTTCGATGGCAACAATACAATACGTGCCTTGCTGCCCCTACTGTCACTGGGAAAGGACACCGCAAGATTGAACCCAAAGCTAAGCACTTCTCCCATTGCAAGAAAGGTCAATCTAGTAGGCCAAACCAAGCTGATAATTTGAAGAGACTTGCAAAGATAACCAATCATACAAAAAAGAATTCAGAGAAGATTCAAATATTATTCATAGATAGACTTGATCATAAACCCACAATTCATCGGTCTCAACAAACATACCGCAAAAAGAAGATTACATCGAATAGATCTCCACAAGAGAGGGGAGAACATTGTATTGAGATCCAAAAAGAGAGAAGAAGCCATCTAGCTACTAACTATGGACCCGTAGGTCTGAGGTAAACTACTCACACTTCATCGGAGGGGCTATGGTGTTGATGTAGAAGCCCTCCGTGATCGATGCCCCCTCTGGCGGAGCTCCGGAACAGGCCCCAAGATGGGATCTCGTGGATACAGAAAGTTACGGCGGTGGAATTAGGGTTTTGGCTCCATATCTGATCGTTTGGGGGTACGTAGGTATATATAGGAGGAAGGAGTACGTCGGTGGAGCAACATGGGCCCCACGAGGGTGGAGGGCGTGCCTGGGGGGGAGGGGGTAGGCGTGTGCCCTACCTCGTGGCCTCCTCTTTTCTTTCTTGACACAGGGTCCAAGTCTCCAGGGTCTTGTTCGTTGAGAAAATCACGTTCCCGAAGGTTTCATTCCGTTTGGACTCCATTTGATATTCCTTTTCTTCGAAACCCTAAAATAGGCAAAAAACAGCAATTCTGGGCTGGGCCTCCGGTTAATAGGTTAGTCCCAAAAATAATATAAAAGTGGATAATGAAGCCCAATAATGTCCAAAACAGTAGATAATATGGCATGGAGCAATCAAAAATTATAGATACGTTGGAGACGTATCAAGCATCCCCAAGCTTAATTCCTGCTCGTCCTCGAGTAGGTAAATGATAAAAACAGAATCTTTGATGCAGAGTGCTACTTGGCATAATTTTAATGTAATTCTTCTTAATTGTGGTATGAATATTCAGATCCGAAAGATTCAAGACAAAAGTTCATATTGACATAAAAATAATAATACTTCAAGCATACTAACTAAGCAATCATGTCTTCTCAAAATAACATGGCTAAATAAAGTTATCCCTACAAAATCATATAGTCTGGCTATGCTCCATCTTCACCACACAAAATATTTAAATCATGCACAACCCCGATGACAAGCCAAGCAATTGTTTCATACTTTTGACATTCTCAAAACTTTTTCAATTTTCACGCAATACATGAGCGTGAGCCATGGACATAGCAGTATAGGTGGAATAGAATGGTGGTTGTGGAGAAGACAAAAAGGGGAAGCTAGTCTCACATCAACTAGGCATATCAACGGGCTATGGAGATGCCCATCAATAGATATCAATGTGAGCGAGTAGGGATTGCCATGCAACGGATGCACTAGAGCTATAAGTATATGAAAGCTCAAAAAGAAACTAAGTGGGTGTGCATCCATCTTTCTTGCTCATGAAGACCTAGGGCATTTTGAGAAAGCCCATCATTGTAATATACAATCCAAGTTCTATAATGAAAAATCCCACTACTATATGAAAATGATAACATGAGAGACTCTCTACTATGAAGATCTTGGTGCTACTTTGAAGCACAAGTGTGGTAAAAGGATAGTAGCATTTCCCCTTCTCTCTTTTTCTCTCATTTTTTATTTGGGCCTTTTCTCTCTCTTTTTTATGGCCTCTTTTTTATTTTTTTTTATTTTTTGTCCGGAGTCTCATCCTGACTTGTGGGGGAATCATAGTCTCCATCATCCTTTCCTGACTAGGACAATGCTCTAATAATGATGATAATCACACTTTTATTTTTCTTACAACTCAACAATTACAACTCGATACTTAGAACAAAATATGACTCTATATGAATGCCTCCGGCGGTGTACCGGGATATGCAATGAATCAAGAGTGACACGTATGAAAGAATTATGAATGATGGCTTTGCCACAAATACGATGTCGACTACATGATCATGCTAAGCAATATGACAATGATGGAGTGTGTCATAATAAACGGAACGGTGGAAAGTTGCATGGAAATATATCTCGGAATGGCTATGGAAATGCCATAATAGGTAGGTATGGTGGCTGTTTTGAGGAAGGTATATGGTGGGTGTATGATACCGGCAAAAGGTGCGCGATATTAGAGAGGCTAGCAAAGGTGGAAGGGTGTGAGTGCGTATAATCCATGGACTCAACATTAGTCATAAAGAACTCATATACTTATTGCAAAAATATACAAATTATCAAAGCAAAGTATTACGCGCATGCTCCTAGGGGGATAGATTGGTAGGAAAAGACCATCGCTCGTCCCCGACCGCCACTCATAAGGAAGACAATCAATAAATAAATCATGCTCCGACTTCATCACATAACGGTTCACCATGCGTGCATAATACGGGAATCACAAGCTTCCACACAAGTATTTCTCAAATTCACAACTACTCAACTAGCACAACTTTAATATCACCATCTCCATATCTCAAAATAATTATCAAGTATCAAACTTATCATAGTATTCAACACACTCATAAGAAAGTTTTATTATTAATCTTGTGTACCAAGCATATTAGGATTTTAAGCAAATTACCATGCTATTTAAGACTCTCAAAATAATCTAAGTGAAGCATGAGAGATCAATAGTTTCTATAAAACAAATCCACCACCATGCTCTAAAAGATATAAGTGAAGCACTAGATAAAAATTATATAACTCAAAAGATATAAGCGAAGCTCATAGAGTATTCTAACAAATTCCAAATCATGTATGGCTTTATCAAAAGGTGTGTACAGGAAGGGTGATTGTGGTAAACTAACAAGTAAAGACTCAAATCATACAAGACGCTCCAAGAAAAACACATATCATGTGGCGAATAAAAATATAGCTCCAAGTAAAGTTACCGATAGAAGTAGATGAAAGAGGGGATGCCTTCCGGGGCATCCCCAAGCTTTGGATTTTAGGTGTCCTTAGATTATCTTGGGGGTGCCATGGGCATCCCCAAGCTTAGGCTGTTTCCACTCCTTGTTCCATAATCCATCAAATCTTTACCCAAAACTTGAAAACTTCACAACACAAAACTTAAAGTAGAAAATCTCGTGAGCTCCGTTAGCGAAAGAGAATAAAAGACCACTTCAAGGTACTATAATGAACTCATTATTTATTTATATTGGTGTTATACCTACTGTATTATAACTTCTCTATGGTTTATAAACTATTTTACTAGCCATAGATTCATCAAAATAAGCAAACAACACACGAAAAACAGAATCTGTCAAAAACAGAACAGTCTGTAGTAATCTGTAGCTAGCGCAAGATCTGGAACCCCAAAAATTCTAAAATAAATTTCTGGACGTGAGTAATTTATCTATTAATCATCTTACAAAATAATTAACTAAATATCGCTTTCCAAATAAAAATGGCAGCAGTTCTCGTGAGCGCTAAAGTTTCTGTTTTTTACAGCAAGTTCAACAAGACTTTCCCCAAGTCTTCCCAACGGTTCTACTTGTCACAAACACTAATTAAACAAAAAAACACAACCAAAACAGAGGCTATATAAATTATTTATTACTAAAAAGGAGCAAAAAGCAAGGAATAAAAATAAAATTGGGTTGCCTCCCAACAAGCGCTATCGTTTAACGCCCCTAGCTAGGCATAACAAGCAAGAATAGATCTAGGTATTGCCATCTTTGGTAGGCAATCCATAAGTGGCTCTCATAATAGATTCATAAGGTAATTTAATTTTATTTCTAGGAAAGTGTTCCATGCCTTTCCTTAATGGAAATTGGAATCTAATATTTCCTTCCTTCATATCAATAATTGCACCAATCGTTCTAAGGAAAGGTCTACCAAGAATAATAGGACATGAAGGATTGCAATCTATGTAAAGAACAATAAAATCTACGAGCACATAATTCCTATTTGCAACAATAAGAACATCATTAATTCTTCCCATAGGTTTCTTAATAGTGGAATCCGCAAGGTGCAAGTTTAGAGAGCAATCATCAAAATCACGCAAACCTAACAAATCACACAAAGTCTTTGGAATCGTGGAAACGGTAGCACCCAAATAACATAAAGCATAGCATTCATGATCTTTAATTTTAATTTTAATAGTTGGTTCCCACTCATCATAAAGTTTTCTAGGGATAGAAACTTCCAATTCAAGTTTTTCTTCATAAGATTGCATCAAGGCATCAACAATATGTTTAGTAAATGCTTTATTTTGACTATAAGCGTGAGGAGAATTTAGCACGGATTACAACAAGGAAATACAATCAATCAAAGAGCAATTTTCATAGTTAAATTCCTTGAAATCCATAATAGTGGGTTTAGCAACATCTAGGGTTTTAATTTCTTCAATCCCACTTTTATCAAATTTAGCATCAAGATCAACAAATTCCGAATTCTTAGAATGCCTTCTAGGTAAAGGTGGATCATATTCAGTCCCATCATTATCAAGATTCATATTGCAAAACAAAGATTTAATAGGGGACACATCAATAACTTTTAGATCTTCATCTTTATTTTCATAGGAACTAGAAGAACACGCTCTTATAAAGGCATGTTTCTTAGCATGCATCCTAGCGGTTCTTTCTTTGCACTCATCAATGGAAATTCTCATGGCTTTGAGAGACTCATTGATATCATGCTTAGGTGGAATAGATCTAAGTTTCAAAGAATCAACATCAAGAGTAATTCTATCAACGTTCCTAGCCAAATCATCAATCTTAAGCAATTTTTCTTCAATCAAAGCATTAAAATTCTTTTGTGAAGTAATAAATTATTTAATATTAGATTCAAAATCAGAGGCCATCTTATTATAATTTCCATAAGAATTGTTGTAGGAATTACCATAATTATTAGAGGGATTACTAGGATAAGGCCTAGGATTAAAATTTCCTCTATACGCATTGTTACCAAAATTGTTCGTACCAACAAAATTCACATCCATAGATTCATTATTATTCTCAATCAAAGTAGACAAGGGCATATCATTAGGATCAGAAGAAACACTATTATTAGCAAATAATTTCATAAGTTCATCCATCTTTCCACTCAAATCATTATTTTCTTCTATCGCATGCACCTTTTTATTAGTAGATCTTTCAGTATGCCATCGAGAATAATTAACCATAATATTATCTAGGAGATTAGTAGCTTCTCCTAAAGTGATTTCCATAAAAGTGCCTCCCGCGGCCGAATCTAAAAGATTTCTAGAAGCAAAATTCAATCCGGCACAAAAATTCTGAACAATCATCCACAAATTTAAACCTTGAGTAGGGCAATTACGTATCATTAATTTCATTCTCTCCAAAGCTTGTGCAACATGTTCATGATCAAGTAGCTTAAAGTTCATAATATCGTTTCTAAGAGAGATGATCTTAGCAGGAGGAAAATACTTAGAGATAAAAGCATCTTTACACTTATTCCATGAATCAATACTATTTTTAGGCAAAGACGAAAACCAAGCTTTAGCACGATCTCTAAGCGAAAAAGGAAATAGCTTCAATTTAACAATATCATTATCCACATCTTTCTTCTTTTGCATGTCACACAATTAAATCAACGAAGGTATTTAGATGGGTAGCGACATCTTCACTAGGAAGGCCGGAAAACGGATCTTTCATGACAAGATTCAGCAAAGCAGTATTAATTTCACAAGATTCAGCATCGGTAAGAGGAGCAATCGGAGTGCTAATAAAATCATTGTTGTTGGTATTGGTGAAGTCACACAATTTAGTATTATGTTGAGCCATCGTGACAAGCAAGCAAACTAACACACAAGCAAACAAAAAGCAAGCGGGCAAAAAGATGCGAATAGAGAAAGAGAGGGAGGATAGAGAGAGAAAGGGCAAATAAAACGACAAGGGTGAAGTGGGGGAGAGGAAAACGAGAGGCGAATGGCAAATAATGTAATGCGGGAGATAAGGGTATGTGATGGGTACTTGGTATGTTGACTTTTGCGAAGATCTCCCCGGCAACGGCGCCAGAAATCCTTCTTGCTACCTCTTGAGCACTGCATTGGTTTTCCCCGAAGAGGAAGGGATGATGCAGCAAAGTAGCGTAAGTATTTCCCTCAGTTTTTGAGAACCAAGGTATCAATCCAGTAGGAGGCTACGCGCGAGTCCCTCGTACCTGCACAAAACAAATAAATTCTTGCAACCAACGCAAATAGGGGTTGTCAATCCCTATAAGGCCAATTACGAGAGTGAGATCTGATAGATATGATAAGATAATATTTTTGGTATTTTTGTGACAAAGATGCAAAGTAAAATAAAGGCAAAGTAAATAACAAAGGAAATAACTAAGTAGTAGGAGATTAATATGATAAAGATAGACCCAGGGGCCATAGGTTTCACTAGTGGCTTCTCTCGAGAGCATAAGTATTCTACGGTGGGTGAACAAATTACCGTTGAGCAATTGACAGAATTGAGCATACTTATGAGAATATCTAGGTATGATCATGTATATAGGCATCACGTCTGAGACAAGTAGACCGACTCCTGCCTGCATCTACTACTATTACTCCACTCATCGACCGCTATCCAGCATGCATCTAGAGTATTAAGTTAAAAACAGAGTAACGCCTTAAGCAAGATGACATGATGTAGAGGGATAGACTCATGCAATATGAAGAAAACCCCATCTTGTTATCCTCGATGGCAACGATGCAATACGTGCCTTGCTGCCCCTTCTGTCACTGGGAAAGGACATCGCAAGATTGAACCCAAAGCTAAGCATTTCTCCCATGGCAAGAACTACCAATCTAGTTGGCCAAACCAAATGGATAATTTGAAGAGACTTGCAAAGATAACCAATCATACATAAAAGAATTCAGAGAAGATTCAAATATTATTCATAGATAGACTTGATCATAAACCCACAATTCATCGGTCTCAACAAACACACCGCAAAAAGAAGATTACATTGAATAGATCTCCACAAGAGAGGGGGAGAACATTGTATTGAGATCCAAAAAGAGAGAAGAAGCCATCTAGCTACTAACTATGGACCCGTAGGTCTGAGGTAAACTACTCACACTTCATCGGAGGGGCTATGCTGTTGATGTAGAAGCCCACCGTGATCGATGCCCCCACCGGTGGAGCTCCGGAACAGGCCCCAAGATGGGATCTCGTGGATACAGAAAGTTACGGCGCTGGAATTAGGGTTTTGGCTTCGTATCTGATCGTTTGGGGGTACGTAGGTATATATAGGAGGAAGGAGTATGTCGGTGGAGCAACAGTGGGCCCACGAGGGT
>NC_041380.1:541488856-541605127 GCF_002162155.2 Triticum dicoccoides | reverse complement strand
TAGGCGCGCCCCCTACCTCGTGGCCTCCTCTTTTCTTTCTTGACGCAGGGTCCAAGTCTCCCGGGTCTTGTTCATTGAGAAAATCACGTTCCCGAAGGTTTCATTCCGTTTGGACTCCGTTTGATATTCCTTTTCTTCGAAACCCTAAAATAGGCAATAAAACAACAATTCTGGGCTGGCCTTCCTGTTTATAGGTTAGTCCCAAAAATAATATAAAAGTGGATAATAAAGCCCAATAATGTCCAAAATAGTAGATAATATAGCATGGAGCAATCAAAAATTATAGATACGTTGGAGACATATCACTTTCTTCATGACTTATACATGTTCCTATGACTATGAGATTATGCAACTCCCGATTACCAGAGGAACACTTTGTGTGCTACCAAACGCCACAACGTAACTAGGTGATTATAAAGGTGCTCTACAGGTGTCTCAGATGGTACTTGTTGAGTTGGCATAGATCAAGATTAGGATTTGTCACTCCGATTGTCGGAGAGGTATCTCTGGGCCCTCTCGGTAATGCACATCACTATAAGCCTTGCAAGCAATGTGACTAATGAGTTAGTTGCGGGATGTTGCATTACGGAATGAGTAAAGAGACTTGCCGGTAACGAGATTGAACTAGGTATTGAGATACCGACGATCGAATCTCGGGCAAGTAACATACCGATGACAAAGGGAACAACGTATGTCGTTATGCGGTTTGAATTGTGCTATTGGTTATTGATCGGAGACGTGTCTCGGTCATGTCTACATAGTTCTGGAACCCGCAGGGTCCGCATGCTTAAAGTTCGGTGACGATCGATATTATGAGTTTTAGTGTTTTGATGTACCGAAGGTAGTTCAGAGTCCCGGGTATGATCACAAACATGACGAGGAGTCTCGAAATGGTTAAGACGTAAAGATCGATATATTGGACGACTATATTCGGACACTTGAAGTGTTCCGGGTGGTTTGAGAGAAAACTGGAGTGCCGGAGGGTTACCGGAACCCCCCGGGAGAAATAGTGGGCCTTATGGGCCTTAGTGGAGAGAGTGTCCTGGCCTAGGGCAGGCCACGCGCCCCTCCCCCTCTGGTCCGAATTGGACTAGGAGAGGGGTCGGCGCCCCCCTTTCCTTCTCTCTCTCCCCCTTCCTTTCCCCCTCCTAGTAGGAGTAGGAAAGAGGGGCATCCTACTCCTACTAGGAGGAGGATTCCTCCTCCTGGCGCGCCTACAGGGGCCGGCCGGCCTCCCCCCTTGCTCCTTTATATACGGGGGCAGGGGGCATCTCTAGACACACAAGTTGATCTGTTGATCTCTCCCAGCCGTGTGCGGTGCCCCCCTCCACCATAATCCACCTCGATCATACCGTAGCGGTGCTTAGGCGAAGCCCTGCGTCGGTAGCATCATCATGACCGTCATCACGCCGTCATGCTGACGGAACTCTTCCGTGAAGCTCTACTGGATCGGAGTTCGTGGGACGTCATCGAGCTGAACGTGTGCTGAACTCGGAGGTGTCGTGTGTTTGGTACTTGGATCTGTCGGATTGTGAAGACGTATGACTACATCAACCGCGTTGTGCTAACGCTTACGCTTTTGGTCTACGAGGGTACATAGACACACTCTCCCCTCTCGTTGCTATGCATCACCATGATCCTGTGTGTGCGTAGGAATATTTTTCAAATTACTACGTTCCCCAACAAAGATCCCACCGGACCTTCCTCTTTGGGGTAGGCAATGCCAGTCAAAATCAACACCCCCCGATAAAGTACTAAGAAACTGTGGGGTGAAATTGTCCCTCCCAGTTTCTGAAAGGGCGATGAAATCCAACTTGTATTCTATAGATGCATCCACTAGAAATCTTCTTTTAGGCAAGTCCTTAAGACCTCTGCTATTCCAAAATATGCCTCTCATATTTCATCATGAATTTTTTTTAGATGTACGGATCCTAGCACTTCTACGCACAGCCGAAGTGGGATAAACCTTCCGTTTCCACTTCCGCTTAGGCTTATTGTGATCCTGTATCCGATCCTCACAACTGGACTCCGTGGACCTAACTTCTGGAACATCTACATGTAATGAGTTTCTCGGGGAATCGGGACCCTCATCATCCTCTGTTTTTAGGAAGTGAAGGAGCCAGATCCGCACAAAGACTGTCAAGCACCCTAACACCCAACGCATCTATGTCTGACTCGTTCATGGGTTTGACGGCTGCTAAGTTACGAATCAATTCCAAAGCACGCTCCGCTTCGAGATCGAGAATATCATTAACTGATTTTGTGATTTCACTACCATTACTACCTACTGAAATCCCTAATTGATTTGCATTGTGAACAATCTCATCATTGAAAAAATGTAAAATTGAATTTGACGTGTTGACCGGCATACCCGTGGTGACCTCAATGTCACGAAGCTTGGCCGCCCGCATGGTGCACCTGAGTTGGATGTCATCAACATCCGTCTGATCCTGAAGGCGACTGCTCATTCGTCGTCCTTCCGAAATAGGATCCGGGATCCCTCCAAAAGCAATGATCTCCTCGCGCATTGCCCCGTTTGGGGTGGGGCCTCCTGCCCGATCCCCAACAGAACTTAACTGAGCTGGGGCCGCCGAGAAGCCCCTGAGAGCCGTCAAGATCTCCTGAGCCAAAGGAGAAGAGGGTGCGGAGGCCACCTGCTCGTGCCCCCTCCTATCCTGGACCCACCGCCGGAGTGAGGGGAGTTCACCATCAGGCTCGCCGCCCGAGGCGAAGCAGCCACCACGGACACTACCGCAGACGAGAGTGCCAAGGCGGAGGTAGGGGCAGAGGCCTCCTGCTAGTGCACCCCTCCCGGTCCAGCCGCCGACGCGGAACATGCTAACAGAGAGAGAAGGGCGGGGGCCTCCTGCCCGCGCCCCCACCCTGACCGACAATCGTGGATGAGTGCGTCGAAGGGGAGGCAGGGGAGGAGGCCTCCTTCTCGCGCCCCCTCCCTGTCCGACCATATCATAGTCCCGCGGCACGACCACTGCCACAGGAGACGGAGATGTATGTCGTAAGGCTGCCTGCCCACGAACACCCCCGCCAACTAGGCACACATGGACATCAATATCAATCTCTACCGGTGATGTCGGTGAACTCTCCACCGAGGGAACTGCAGCAATAGACTCATCAACCACCGGATCGTCAGCAATAGCAAAATCCAAAGGAGGAAGCGATCGCTCAAGCACGTCATCACTCTCCACCCGATCGCTCCACAATCGAGGAGGAGCGGAGGCAGACTTGAAGGACCCAAATCTCAGTGAGTTCATGGGTGCAACCGTCAATGGGACAGTCGCGCTCCCAGATGCCGACACCTCAGAACCAGGGATGTTAGACGCCTCGCGCCCACGGTCACCCTCGCGCGCCTCCTTATTGCCCGATCCATCATCCTTATCAAGCATATCAACATCATTCGTAGCCAAAGCCTCCGCGAAGAGCTTTGTGTCCTCGAACTCAATCTCGAGCTCAAAAACCATGCCTCTGTGAACCCACTTAACCACACCCGGCACATATTCAATGTCTAAGATACTGACAAGCAATCTGGCCACTCCGTTAGCTCTGGTGAAAGCCATATCCACCCTCTCGGTCTTCCCAACCAGCGTCCCCAAACTAGCCTCCACTCGAACATCATTCAGCGGCTTAGAAGGTGCCCCCGAGAATCTTAGCCAAACCCGAGTGAGCGGTTTACCCTTTGGTTCAACTGTCTTCCACTCATGAAACTCGAGGATGCACTGAGTGCCAGGAACTCTGCACAACCCAAAACTCAGAATCCGCTCCAAGTCCCCAGTCGATGGGAAGTCAGCCTTGTACATATTATCCTCAAGCCTAATAAGTTCCCACTGATGGTTACCTGGAGCTAGCTCATTCAGCCTATGCAGGATTTGTGCATCTGTCAATACGCCGTGGGTCACTTTCACTATCCCAGTGGTCGCATTCTGGGGCACATCAGGTACCTCCAAAGCACTCGGAGACTCGAAAAACATCAACTCCTTGCAGCAAACGCCATAAATAGTCACACCCGGCATTAGTTCACGCAAAAGCGGGCACTCTCCCGTAGCATGGACCGGTTTGGAACAAGTATCACACAGTTCCGCTGTACATTCCGCAATGAAGTGCCCCTGCTCACCACAGCGATAGCAAAGCATTTTCTCTTTCTTACGGGCCCATTTGCTAGCTCTCTCACCACCTGGCTTGTCAGTGACACTGACAGCACCCGCCACCACCTGCTCAGGCGCGGGCACAGCCGCCATAGCCAATGCCGAGACCGCAGCCAAGACCTGACCAGACAGACGTCTGCGCCGTACCCGCCTCAGAGGACACTGTCTGCTCAGCAACCTCGGACACAGTAGTAGTGATGGGCGGTGGGGGCTGACAGTAGCGGTTCCTGCCACCGCGACCATTACGATTACCTCTGTAGCCACCTCTCTGCCGGTAGTCCGGGCCAGATGCCCCCTCAACAAAACCTTCCGGAAGGCCGTAAAATGGCCGCTCCGTCGATCCATTGCTCGGCCAAGCATAGCCACGACCATCGCCCGATGACGACAAGCCGCGATGCTGACCCTCGCCATAAGCATCATATCCGTCGTCTCCCCATTGACCCCGGGGCGGATCACGACCAGCCTGACCATAATCTCTGCCATGGGACGCCGGGAAACGATGATAGCCAGCGCCACCACCACCACCACCACGGCGTGCCGGCGGCCCTGCCCTTCCCGTGACAGGAGCATCACCCGCGAGCTCCAAGTTCTCTCGACCTGGTCGGTTTTGGTGTGGCTGCGCCACAACATGTGGCGGAAGGGCACCCTTGGGTTTCGGCGCTTGTGTTGTTGCCGTCACCTGATTAGACCCCCCCTCCCGGGACGGCGGCAGTGGCGTGCGGGGCGGCGGCTTGTGGGCGAGAGGAGGTGCCCGAGGCACGACAGCAGTAGCCACAGGGGCCGGGGCCTAAGCCCTTGTTGATCAGTAGCACCGCGCCCCGCCATGGCGAGGGGCGGGATGTGAACGGCACGTCCCGACGTGCACGCTGGAAATGCAGGAGTAGCGATGCGCGGCCGAACGCTAGACGATGGCGACGAAGGGAAACGAGGACGTATCGATGCAACTCAGGATGCGTCTACGTACTCACAAGATGTGCCAGCCGGTTTTGCCTGGGCCTCATGCCCCGCTAGTCCCAGCCCACTCCCGATCGTTAAGCCGCATGCTAGATTGTCCGCCTCCACCGACGGCCCAAACGAGCCCAACAGGTCGTTCAAACGTTGCGCCCGGGCCTCCCTGATCCCGATATCTGGAATCATCTCCCTTGACGCCGCGGTCGCCGCCGGCGGTGGTTGAGCCAATGTCCGACGGGAAGATTTCCTCCTCACAACCTTGGTCCAAGACTCCGGACGGATTATTGGCTTGATCATGGAGTATTGTGCAGATTATCCGTCACAAAACATGTCCAGTTTTCACTTACCAAGAAAGATCAAAGGAAAAGTTACTGAAATTGAGCACGACATGCTGCAACTGTTTGTAGAACACTGATGTTTTCCTTAGAAACAACGAGTACAACTTAGGTGAACATGCACGCGCACCGCCGCCACATGCACGCACTGACCTAACACCTACTACAAAGCCGAAGTTGCGGAGCTACAAGAGCGATGAATTCACCATCCACTAAAGTAATAACCCACTTAGCCATTCATGATAAAACACTAAAGTTCTTTCACAATATTTTTATTTTATGCTTAATAATGAAGCAATGTTCAAACTTCAAAGTAATCAGTGCATTATCTGTTGGGAAACGTAGTAGAAAATAAAAAATTCCGTACCTACGGACAAACCAAGGATCACTATGAAGATGCAAAGAGGTTCATATCTGATCTTTACCAACTAACACAAGAGAGGGAAGAGATGGTGAACAAAATTGGTGCAGATTCCCGCAGCTATACGATTAAACTCCCAACCGCGAGAATTTTCTCACTCAAATGAGGATCAAAGTGATGATCCCTTTGCCGGTATCGACGCCGTACGAGATCATCAATCTAGCAAAGCTTCGCCGTCTAGTATGAAACAACATGGAGAACTAGAGGTAGCGGCGGAGCAGCCTCACGGCGGAGGAAACTTTTCCCGTGAGAGAGAGAGAGAAAGAGAGAGGGGGTAACCATCAAGCACAATCAGGGCTGCCCCTCACATATATATAGGCGCTGGGGGAGGTGTCGTGGATTTGTCACGGCAGATGTCCTAGTGAAAGGACTTAGTCGTGGAGCCATCGCCACGGGTTCACTTGAAGGGGTTAAAGCGGACGCAAAGACACGAGGGTTTTATACTAGTTCGGCCCCTTCGATGAAGGTAAAGCCTACGTCTAGTTGTGATGGAATTGATATGGTCTCGATGGCTAGGGAGCAAACAAGCTTCGCCCAGGCTCGAGTTGTCGTTGTCTGTCCTGAACCGCCGCCGGGTCGCCCCCTTATATACACGGGTGACACCCGTCGGTCCATAGAGTCCCAACCGGTTCATACTCGTATCCCGGTTGGTATCTCTCTATTCCTAACTTACAATACAAGTTATACATCAGGTCGGTTTACGGCTACAGATTCTAAACCGACTATAGGCCTTGGGCCTCCATCTGCTTATACCACTAATGAAGTTAACCCGGCCCAAGTAGGCCGGTTTACGCCTAGTGGTAATATCCCCAACATTAGGCCCCAGATTGATTTGAACTGGTTCATGTCAATCCTTCACAAAATCTTGTGTCTTGGACATCTTCTGGTAATTGGTAAACCGCCATGTTGTCATCATTTCTGGTTGTTGTAAACCGGCATCACGTCATCATGAAATTTGTCATTTATAACGCCCTCTTTTAATGGCAGCTCCTGGATCCGCGCCCTTGACCTAACTCTGTTGCATTATAAATAAGACCGAATGGTTATCTCCTTTCTTTTCCCCTCATCTCTTCTTCTTCGTCTTCCTCGCGTTGCCAGCCTTGGAGCTCCGCCGCCACCGTCGACCTCTGCTACGTCTTGGGCCGCTGCATCAACCTGAGCGCACCAGAGCACTGCGGTATCATTCCGCATCTTCTCCGTTCCCAGTAAGCTTTCTCCTCTTTTTGACCTAGATCTGTTCTTAGGGTTCCATGTTCGTGCTGTGTTCGTCACTTGCTCATACTTGTATTCCGACTCTTGGATGAATCTGTAAACTCCCGCTGTGTTCAGTAGTAATCTTTAAGCATCCGCCTGTTATTTCTTATCTAAGCCCATAGATCTCACGCACATACCCGCTCAATGGTTCACTTCCGTTCCGCCTTACTCTTCGGAATATTTTCTATTTTTGTGAGCTCGCTGTAGATCCGTGGCTGTAATAAGATCTTGTGAAACCTGTTTCTGTATACCTAGTTGTCCATAGCTTCAATTTCTTCCGATGCTTAGGTCAGGCGGTTTAACTTATCATAGAAAAAAGTTACTAAACCGGTGTATACCATTAGTCCCCTGGTTGAACCGCCAAAATCCACATGATGCCGCATTGTGGAAGACCGGTTTATCGCAGTTTAGATCAACACCTTCTTTTACCCAGCATGTTCTTGAACCGGATCATCTATTTCTTGTAGATCTCGTCATGGCCAAACAAGTGTATGAGTGCAATTGGGTTCCTTCTCGCGTCACGGAATCACAGTTGGACGATCTAGTCTTGATCGGCGCTTTAGACAGTAAAGATACGATCCACTGGAGGGTTCCTGGAAATGAATGTCCACCTACCCCCCAGGAAGGAGAGGTTGTGGTCTTCGCAGATCACTTGGCCCGGGGCTTCAAATCGCCCGGCTCTAAATTTTACCGGGATGTGTTAGCCAATTTTCAGCTCCGTCCACGGGATATTGGCCCCAACTCCGTTACCAATCTATGCCACTTTCAAGTGCTCTCTGAGGTATACTTTAAAGAGGAGCCTTCAGTCGAATTGTTTAGAGACCTCTTTCATTTAAACCGTCGCACTGAATTCACCGATGGCCCCAACACTGAATTGGGCGGTATGGCCATTCAGATGAGGAAGAAAATCGCTTATCCCCACGTCAAACTCCATACTCACCCCAAGGAGTGGAATGCAACTTGGTTTTATTGCAAGGATACCTCCCCTGACAATGAAAATCCCTTGCCTGGTTTCCGTCCGGAACAGCTCAGCAACACGCACCCTTTTCCACAAAGACTAAGCGCCAAGGAAAGAATTAAATACGCTCCGCAACTGTCCAAGCTCCGAGCTTTTATGGCCAACGGCTTAACGGGAATAGATCTTGCACGCTGTTGGATATCATGGAGCATACTGCCTCTGAGCCGGCGCTCCAATTTGATGTGCAAGTATACTGATAGTGTCGATGACCCACTCCGACACACTAAAATCCAACTCCCCGATGACGAAGTCACAGAATCTGTGAAAAAGATGCTGAATGAACCGGAGCACCTCTGTGCTCAAACCGGTCTGCCTCCTTACTGCACCACCAACAAACCGCCAGCGGTAATATTTTAATTGCTCTATTGTTGAACCGGTTACTGCTTTATATGTTTGACATTTAATTACTGCTGATCCAGGGCGATAATCCGTTTTGGAGCAAGAAACTTCTTCAAGACAAAACGGAGAAAGCAGGGCGGCCAATCCGTCCGAAGACCAAGGTTATTAAGAAGCTAGCTCATAAGAGAAAAACCACCGCTTCATCTGATCCAGCTATTGATGATGATGTGGGTAACCCGGACCTTGAGGTAGAACTTGACTCGCCTGGCTTATTTTTTACACGCCTTATTGATGATGATGCTTGTCAGGATGACGCTGAAGCCAGCAATGCGGAATTCGTTGAGGTAACTATTCTCTCTTCCGATTCAGAAATCTTGCCTTTGCCAAAACTTCGACAGGCAAACCGGAAAGTTAAATTTTCTCATCCTCTTGCTTATTTGGATCCTAAATTTCATATGAAGATTCAGCAACATGAAGTTCGCCGCACAACCCGGCACAGTGGCCAGGTAGTTACCTCCACCGGTTTACCAAACAGTCCGGTTCGAAAACGCCGCTCCGAGGTCTCTGACCTTTTTGTTGATTTACATCCTAAAGCGGGTTTCTTCCGTCAACCTCTTAACCCATCCGACTCCAATTATCAGGTTACTTCTCATTCATCTTCTGGTGAATCGTCAGCCACTCAGCTACCACCGTTAAAAACGGTTCTTGGGTAAGCTAAGCTGAACATATGCTTCCAGTACACTATGTAATGGCTTATGCTTTTCCTTGACTCTTTGGTTTTCTTTCAGGGCCAAACCTAAACCGAGCAAGAAAGCCCGCCTGGATAAAGCGGCCTAAGAGGATGTAGCCCAAGAACATGACAAAACGCCAGATCTTGAGGCATTTGCTCCTGAGGATATTCCCAATGATCCTCCTTTACAAGACGATGCTATTCCCGAAGAGAGGCCTATTAATACTTCAGTCTCTGCTGACCCGCCTGTCAGCTCCGTCCGTATTGAGAAATCCCACAGTCCTGTTGACAAACCGATCACACTAACACAAACCGGCGAGTCCAAAGATGATGATGTTGTGATTACCGGTGTAGGCCGCTTTGAACCAGGGAATCCTGTCACCTTAACCAAGCATACCATAAAAGAGGATTTTTCCGCTCTGAATAAAGAAAAATGGGATGTTGAACTGGAGACATATGCTGCTCTGAGCGCCCAAGATCTTCATTCCGGCTATCTAAACCGGCTTTATACTAGCCGTGACTGTGAAGCTGGTCTGGTAAAAATGATGAGGGATAAATTTGAGGTAACTTACTTCTTTACTGCCTGCCTTTGCACCAATCCTCCTAGCCCCCAAGGGTCGGTTTGTAGCTTTCGTCAAACCGGGACTTGAATATGATCCTCAACACTTTTGAAATCCATTAATATAGCCCCCAAGGGCCGGTTTAACTTAGCAGAATTAGACCGGGGCTCGGACAGAAAAACTATCCTTAGAACATAATTTGATCAAATAGCCATTAGCCCCCAAGTGCCAAGTTGAATACCTGTATTGAGCTTGGGACTTTGCAATCTAATAACTTGATGAGAATTTAGCGGTGCATTAGCCCCCAAGTATCAGGCGTATAACTTTGTTTATGTGGTTGATACTTCAATTTCTTTGGACCGTTTGTTGAAACCTAAATGCTGTCTGTATGCAGGCTGAGGTGAGAATCAAGGAGGACCGGATTGCCGATTTGCAGGAGGCCTTGAAAACCCAACAGGCTGAAACAGACAAGGCAAAGGAAGAACTAACCAGCGCCTTGAGCACCGCTGAACAGCTAAAAAAGGGCTTCAAGAAAGAGCGGGCTGATTGGGCCACTGAGAAGGCCGCTTTAACCAAAAGAGCGGAAAATGCTGAAGCTTCCCTTAAACCGGTGGTGGATGAACTTACGGCCGTAAAGCAGCAAATACACTCCATGACCGCTGCAATCTTTGCTAAGCTCCTTTTAACTTCTGTGATACTTTGAACCTGCTGTAATGTAAATCCGGTGTGAGACCGTCCCTGTATTGTTGTAGGCACACGCATTGGGCACTTAGGAAATGATGTGCGGAAGAAACTGAAGGCTGCCTACACCTTAGTGGAACAATTATATACCGGAGCCCAGCGGATCATCACCACAGCCTCTCATAACAACCCGGCACCTTCTTTAATCCAGGACACTCTTAACAGGTTGTCGATGCTTCCGGCCCGGATGGAGGAGCTGAAGAAATCTGCTGCTCGAACCGGAGCTATTAACGCTTTGATCCGGGCAAAGGCATGGGTGCCAGATTTCGACCCTGTGGAAGCATCTCAAGGCTATCCCAGCCTGAAGGAAGATGGCTCTGAATTTAACGAAGAGGATTTAAGGGCAATAAACCGTGCAGTGCACCCTCTGGCTTGTCAGCTAGCTGAAGAGGCAGACTTGACGCATTATCAAGCACAATACAATGACCAGAACAAGCGAGTGCCTGCCCCAACTCTTGAAGCGGAGAATCTGATCCCTCCAATCCGTAAGCACACTTACGCTCCTGATATTGAACCGTCTTCCCTAATCCATGAAGAGGCTGTTTTCCAAGCTTTAATGGGAATCGACTGGACCACTGTTGATTTCCAGCCAATGGGTAGAGACGAGGAAGCTGAAGTGCGGATGATGAGGAGCAGGCTTGAACCGGAAGCCGGTTTGGATAGCTGTCTTTGGCATCTTTCCAAAAGAACAACGATCTTATTTGGGCACCGTGCTGCCTTGTAATAAAATAGTTAATACTTCTGCCTTGAATATGCCTTCACGCATAAGTACTGAAGCTTTTGTTCGAAAAACTTCAATTCATATTTCCTGCCATGTCTGGGCATGAAGCTGGCTTAGCCAAGCTTGAAGCGGAGGTTTTATAAACCATTACCGTCAATAAGGGGGGAGAAAACAGCTCCCGTAAAAGAAAAGGTAAACTAGGCATACTTCTCCGGATTAAAGGGGAATCAAATCCATCGGCTGAACCGGAAAAAGGCTGTTTGCTGACATAAAAGAAATCCAACAAAAACAAAGAACAAACAAACCATGGAAATAACATGGAAGCAAAGGCAATGATAAAAACCACTTGCAAAAAATATGCTATACTGAGCTGATCAAATGGTGTTACCATGGTCGGACAGGACCAAGCCCCCAATAGGAGTGACAATGATTCAAGTCAGCCAGGTCCCCAAATGATTCGTGGCATATATGCCAGATCAAGAGGCGTGGCAATGGTTCGGGTTCGACCAAGCCCCCAAGTGATTTTGTGGCCTTAGGCCGATCAAGAGGCGTGACTGGTTCAGACGTGACCATGTCCCCAAGTGATCTGGTGGTTGTCGCCTATCAAAAGGTGTCGCGTTGGTTCGGACACGACCAAGGCCCCAAGTGATATATGAAAAGCAAATGTCAAGGGGGAAACCGGAGGCCGCTTTAAAAACAGAACCACTCCAGGTAACCACGCATGATAAGAAAGACAGAGACCCCGCTTTAGCTGAGGCTCCGGTTTTATTATATCAAAGATAATATATACACTGTCATGATATGTACATAGATAGAGCCGATGGCTCAAGTGTAGTAAGGCCGAAGATGAGCTATATTCCACGGCCTGTTGGTCTCCTCCTCTAATGTACGTGAGTCTTTATGCTCTCGAATATCCATCAGATAGTACGACCCCTTGTGCAAATTCTTGCTGACCATGAAAGGTCCCTCCCAAGGTGGGGATAACTTGTGCATATCCGTCTGATCTTGGATGAATCGAAGCACCAAATCTCCTTCTTGAAAAGTTCTGGTTCTAACCCGGCGACTGTGATAGCGACGAAGATCTTGCTGGTAAATCGCCGAATGGGCAGCCGCTATATCACGCTCCTCGTCCAATAGGTCCAAAGCGTCTTGCCGTGCTGTCTCATTGTCCGCTTCAACATAAGCTGCCACACGAGGCGAATCGTGCCGGATATCACTAGGGAGAACTGCCTCTGCTCCATAGACCATGAAAAATGGTGTGTATCCTATGGACCGGTTTGGCGTAGTATTGATACTCCATAACACATATGGTAGCTCTTCAACCCAACATCCTGGTGTTCTTTGCAATGGGACCATAAGCCGGGGTTTGATGCCTCGCAAGATTTCCTGATTAGCTCGTTCTGCCTGTCCATTGGACTGGGGGTGTGCCATTGACGACACGTCAAGTCGGATGTGCTCACGTTCACAGAACTCCTTCATAGCGCCCTTGGATAAATTGGTACCATTGTCAGTAATGATACTGTGTGGAAAACCAAACCGGAAAATCACCTTTTTGATGAACTGCACCGTTGTTGCTGCATCACACTTGTTGACAGGCTCCGCTTCAACCCACTTGGTAAATTTGTCAACTGCCACCAAAAGGTGGGTTTTCTTATCCTTGGATCTTTTAAAAGGTCCGACCATATCCAGCCCCCAAGTTGCAAACGGCCACGTTATTGGGATCATCCTCAATTCTTGAGCCGGCACATGAGCACGCCTTGAAAATTTCTGACATCCATCACACCGTTTAACCAAGTCCTCCGCGTCAGCATGCGCTGTCAACCAGTAGAACCCGTGACGAAACGCCTTTGCTACCAGAGACTTTGAACCGGTGTGATGTCCACAATCCCCTTCATGGATTTCTCTTAATATTTCACAGCCTTCCTCAGGAGAAACACAACGTTGAAACGCCCCTGATACACTGCAATGATGCAATTCACCATTAACAATCGTCATCGACTTGGATCGCCGGACTATCTGCCTGGCTAGAATCTCATCCTCTGGTAACTCCCCTCGGTTCATGTACGTAAGATAAGGAACCGTCCAATCCGGAATAGCATGCAGTGCTGCCACCAATTGAGCCTCTGGATCAGGAATAGCCAAATCCGCTTCACCTGGGAGCTGGACTGACGGGTTGTGCAACACGTCCAGAAAGACATTAGGCGGGACCGGTTTGCGCTGAGAACCCAACCGGCTTAAAGCGTCCGCCGCTTCATTCTTCCGACGGTCCACATGATCCACTTGATAACCCTTGAAACAACCCGCAATACTATCCACCTCCCGACGATATGCAGCCATGAGCGGGTCCTTAGAAGCCCAAGTGCCAGACACCTGTTGAGCCACGAGGTCCGAGTCACCGAAGCACTTAACCCGGCTTAAGTTCATCTCTTTAGCCATCCGGAGACCATGGAGCAAGGCTTCGTACTCAGCTGCATTATTAGTACAAGGGAACATTAAGCGGAGAACATAACAAAACTTATCACCTCGTGGGGAAGTTAATACGACTCCAGCCCCCGAGCCTTCCAGTTGCCTGGATCCATCAAAATGAATAGTCCAATATGTGTGATCCGGCTTCTCCTCTGGTGCTTGTAACTCCGTCCAATCATTGATGAAATCGACAAGTGCTTGAGACTTCACCGCCGTCCGAGGTACATACTTCAGTCCGTGTGGCCCAAGCTCTATAGCCCACTTGGCAATCCGGCCAGTCGCCTCCCGGTTCTGTATGATGTCACCCAAGGGAGCTGAACTGACCATTGTGATGGGGTGCCCTTGAAAATACTGCTTCAACTTCCGACTGGCCATGAAAACACCATAGACCAGCTTCTGCCAATGCGGATACCTTTGCTTGGATTCAATAAGCACTTCGCTGATATAATAAACCGGCCGCTGAACCGGATACTCCTTGCCTGCCTCCTTGCGTTCCACCACAATAGCCACACTAACTGCCCGAGCATTGGCTGCTACGTATAATAATAGTGGCTCCTTGTCGATCGGAGCTGCAAGGACAGGCGGATTGGCTAACTGCCGCTTCAAGTCCTCAAATGCTTCATCAGCAGTCGGACTCCAAATGAAATGGTCTGTCTTCCTCAGCATTTGGTACAAAGGAATGGCCTTTTCTCCGAGGCGGCTGATAAACCGGCTTAGTGCGGCGATTCGGCCCGCCAAGCGCTGAACATCATTGATGCACTTCGGTTTAGCCAGGGAGGTGATAGCTGTAATCTTCTCCGGATTAGCCTCAATTCCTCTATTAGACACCAGGAAACCTAGTAACTTGCCTGCCGGAACACCAAAGACACACTTGGCCGGATTAAGCATCATCTTGTAAACCCGCAAATTGTCAAAGGTTTCCTTCAAGTCATCCACCAGCGTCTCCTTCTGCCTTGATTTTACTACAATATCATCCACATAGGCGTGCACATTGCGGCCGATCTGTTTATGCAG
This sequence comes from Triticum dicoccoides, assembly GCF_002162155.2. Taxonomy (NCBI): domain Eukaryota; kingdom Viridiplantae; phylum Streptophyta; class Magnoliopsida; order Poales; family Poaceae; genus Triticum; species Triticum dicoccoides. The sequence goes on along the minus strand of NC_041380.1, from coordinate 541,590,417 downwards.
GCAATTCTGTACACACCGTTGATAGGTGGCTTGGGCACTCTTGAGTCCGAAGGGCATAGATACATAGCAGAAGGCTCCAAAGGGAGTAATAAATGCTGTTTTCTCCTGGTCCTTAACCACCATTTTAATCTGATGATATCCAGAGTATGCATCCAAAAAACTCAAACACTCACAACCCGCCGTGGCATCAATGATCTAGTCAATGCGGGGGAGGGAAAAAGGATCCGCTGGACAGGCCCTGTTAAGATCTGTGTAATCCACACACATACGCCAAGTGCCATTTTTCTTAAGAACCAGCACCGGATTAGCAAGCCACTCTGGATGGAACACCTCAATGATAAAGCCAGCTGCCAAAAGCCTGGCCACTTCCTCTCCAATGGCCTTTCGCCTTTCTTCGTTAAACCGGCGGAGGAATTGCTTCACCGGTTTATACCTAGGATCCACATTAAGAGTGTGCTCAGCGAGTTCCCTCGGTACACCTGGCATGTCGGATGGTTTCCATGCGAAGATGTCCCGATTCTCACGGATGAACTCGATGAGCGCGCTTTCCTATTTGGGATCCAAATTGGCACTGACAGTGAACTGCTTGGACGAATCGCCGGGCATGAAGTCAACAAGCTTGGTCTCAGCTGCCGATTTGAACTTCAGATCCGAATCATGCTCTGTAGTTGGCTTCTTCAAAGGAGTCATATCCGCTGGATCAACATTGTCCTTATAGTACTTCAACTCCTCCGTGGCACAGACCGACTCTGCATAAGCCGCATCACCTTCCTCACATTCCAAAGCGACCCTACGGCTCCCATGAACCGTTATTGTCCCCTTGTAACCCGGCATCTTGAGCTGCAAGTAGATATAACAAGGCCGCGCCATGAACTTGGCGTAAGCCGGCCGGCCAAACAAGGCATGATATGGGCTCTGGATCTTCACCACCTCAAATGTTAGTTTTTCCGACCGGGAGTCGTGCTCGTCCCCAAAAGCCACGTCCAGGGCTATCTTACCAACAGGATATGCAGATTTGCCAGGCACCACACCATGGAACACCGTATTAGACGGTCTGAGATCTTTGTCTGTTAAACCCATGCGACGGAATGTCTCATAGTATAGTATGTTAATACTGCTTCCTCCATCCATGAGTACCTTGGTGAATTTATAACCCCCCACCTGAGGGTCTACCACTAATGCTAGCTGGCCCGGATTATCAACCCGGGGCGGGTGATCCTCTCTGCTCCACACGATAGGCTGTTCCGACCAGCGCAAGTAACATGGTAAGGCCGGTTCAGCAGAATTCACCGCTCGCTTGTGGAGTTTTCGGTCGCGTTTATCCAAGCTAGTTGTGAAAACATGATATTGCCCATTGTTCAACTGTTTTGGCTGGCTCTGATAACCCGACTGCTGCTGCTGCTGCTGCTGGCCGTTCTGATTATTCTGGTGATTGTGACCGCCCTGATTGCGACCTGAACCGGAAGCTCCATCGTGATCTGGCCCACGAAAACCGGATCCTGAACCGCCACCTGACCCGTGATCATACCGGAAGGCATTAGAGTTTTTAAACTCCTGCATGATATAACAGTCCTTCCAAAGATGGTTAGCCGGCGCCTCCTTCGTCTCGTGCTTCGGGCAAGGCTGATTCATCAAATAACTCAAGCGGCTTGCGTTAGGATTGGGAGCCCCATTACGATTTGCCGCTTTACCTCTGTGTCGCTGCCCCCTGTCCTGTGCATTAGTGTTGGCCACAAAGTCCATGCTGCCATCCGCCTTGCGCTTGCCTCTATTTCCATGACCCGCCGGTTTATACTGCTGCTGTTTGGAGTTGCTATTCTTCCTTCCCTTCCCTGCTTCATCATCATCAGTCTCGGGATCCTTGGTACTGTCCGAATCAGCATACTTCACTAGAGCGGCCATGAGGGTTCCCATGTCATTACAGAACCGCTTCATGCGTCCCAATTTCAATTTTAAAGGCTCAAACCGGCAGTTGCCTTCCAGGGTTAAGATCGCAGAGTCAGCATTAATCCTGTCGGACGAGTGCAAAATTTCTGAAACGCGGCGCACCCAATGGGTCTTTGATTCTCCTTCCCCCTGGACACAAGCCGCCAGGTCTACTATGGATTTGGGCTGCTTACACGTATCCTTGAAATTCTGGATAAACCGGGCCCGCAACTGGGCCCATGAGCCGACAGAATTGGGCGGTAGGCTCTTCAACCAGGTACGCGCCGTGCCTTCAAGCATCATGGTGAAGTATTTTGCACATGCGGTCTCATCCACGTCTAACATCTCCATGGCCATCTCATAACTCTCTATCCACGCTTCAGGGGATAAATCAGCGGTGTAATTCGGCACCTTGCGTGGACCCTTGAAATCTTTGGGCAGGCGCACATTGCGTAAAGCGGGGATTAAACAAGACACTCCCAAAGCGGATGCGACTCCTGGTCCGGCAAGGGTGGTAGGGAGAACTGGTGTAAGTTGATCCGCATCATCCTGCGCTGCTAACTCGGCTTCCCTCCGTGCCCGGGCCCGGTCCACCACATCCTGAGCATCGCGAACACCGCCTGCCGGGCTATTGCCATGGGCTGCTTCACGGCCTCGCGCATTGCTCGATATGGCCGGTTCATCCATGCGCCTGCTATAGCTCCGGCTTGGACGGGGCGTAGAGTGAATCCGATCACGGCTGTACGAGTATGCTTCCTGCCGAATCAGCGCGGTCCGGAGAAGCTCCTTAACCCGGCGCGTCTCTATCGCTTGCGGAGAGTCCCCTTCGACTGGGATAGCCTCTAATCACGCGGCGGCCGCAACAAGGTTGTCCATAGGATTAGAATAATGACCTGGGGGCGTCTGGACCGGCGGAAGAATCACAATGTTCTGCTGAGGAGGTTCCATCAGGCGAGGTTGGACTGTCCCCCCTGGTCCTGGTGCCTCAATCCGGTTTGTCTCCAGGTGCCGCGGTGGATTACTGGGTCCAGCTCCTGGAGTGTGAAAGAGATTCCGGGGATCAAACCCTAACGGCAGGCGTGATCTGTGCTTCCGCTTTAAGACCTCCTGTGATGCGTTCTGGTCAAGCATGAGCTTATAAGCCTGGGCGTCTAAAGCGGCCCGCTCTGCGGCCATCCTGTCTTTTTATGCGGCCAGATCCGCTTTGGCTTGCACGATCTGCTCTCTCACCTTTGCAATTTTTGTATTATGGGCCTCCTGATCCGCCGGATTGTCCTCTGCCATGAGCGCGGCTAGTGTATCAAATAGATCAGATAGAACTTGAACCGGCGGGCGCACAAGGCCTCCTGCCCCTGCTGATCCGGAGAGCATTGCTGCGGCGGTCGAAGAGTGATTCGCCGCCTGTGTGCCGGCCATGAATACTCCAACCCGGTTGACCTGGCCTGGGGGGTCCGGAATACTCTCGTCATCGGAACAGCCCCTAACCTGGTCGTCTTGTAACTGGTATAGTGATTCGGTCTCTCCGGTCGAGGACTCGTCGCCGGAATAGACGACGGCCTCGCTACCGTGTTCTAACTCGTCCTCACGCCCTCCTCCGTGGATGACTCCAATGAAGGCACGCTTCACGGCCGGTTTAGCCTGGGTAGATCTCGCATGCTGAGCCGTCTCGACGAGGTTGATGCAGATGTCCGGCTCAGGCCCCGGCTCACCGATCTTGCCGATGAAAACATGTATGCCACCAAAGGCGACCCGGTACCCGTACTCAATCGAATCGGCCTCGGGACCCCATCCTGCGTCGTCGATGTAGATCTTGCCACGACGACTCTTGGTCATCTGGCCCATAGCATAACCTTCGAGTCCTTTGAGCTTGCCCTCCAAGATCGTCAAACCATCGTGCGACAGCCCCACGGTGGGCACCAACTGTCGTGGATTTGTCACGGCAGATGTCCTAGTGAAAGGACTTAGTCGTGGAGCCATCGCCACGGGTTTACTTGAAGGGGTTAAAGCGGACGCAAAGACACGAGGGTTTTATACTAGTTCGGCCCCTTCGATGAAGGTAAAGCCTACGTCTAGTTGTGATGGAATTGATATGGTCTCGATGGCTAGGGAGCAAACAAGCTTCGCCCAGGCTCGAGTTGTCGTTGTCTGTCCTGAACCGCCGCCGGGTCGCCCCCTTATATACACGGGTGACGCCCGTCGGTCCATAGAGTCCCAACCGGTTCATACTCGTATCCCGGTTGGTATCTCTCTATTCCTAACTTACAATACAAGTTATACATCAGGTCGGTTTACGGCTACAGATTCTAAACCGACTATAGGCCTTGGGCCTCCATCTGCTTATACCACTAATGAAGTTAACCCGGCCCAAGTAGGCTGGTTTACGCCTAGTGGTAATATCCCCAACAGGAGGGGCTCCTCCTCTTAGGGCCGCTGCACCTAGGGGTGTGCCCCCTCCCAAAACCCTGGCCACCAGCAAGTGGCTTGGCCTCCAAGGCAAATTTAAGGGGCGCCCCGCTATTGGACTCCTTAGTCCCATGTGGTTGTCTCCCACTTGGGCCTAGCCAAGGGATCATCCCATGGTGCCCTTTGGGACATTCTGGAAGGTTCCAAAAAATCCCTGACCTTCTGGTGGTCTTTTGAGTCCTTCGGACTTCCTCCGTTTACTGATTTTTTTCGGTTTTCTCTAAAACCCTTTTGGTTTTCCCTCTGAAACAATTTTGATATTCCCGGAACTTTTCCAATATAGTTCTCTTGCTTTCCTAACACTTCTAGTACTCAACAAATCGATGACCCTTAAGCGTGTGACCCTGCGGGTTCAGTGATGTGCAGACATGACCTGTCATTCCATCCAGTCAATAATCAATAGTGGGATCTAGGCATCCATATTGACTCCTACACATACACGGATTATACTCAAGTGGACCTTTCGTTCTCTACACCATTCCCTTTACTTCACGATATAACAAAACCCTGAGGTGAGACTTTCGATATCCATGTGAAGCAACAACTTGATCACTATACCAAGTTATCCTCATTTCCGATTTTGTTCTCTTTTCTGCATTCTGGTATATCCATGATCATACCACATTGTGTACAGACAATGATGGATACCGTAATACCAAGAGGGCCCGAAGAATATCTCTCCATGTTCGGAGGAGAAAATTTCAATATTGAGCTATCAAGTCTATCCGAAAGTTGTCGTTATAATCATCGTGTTACGGGTAATGTTTGACAAATCCCAAAGTATACCTTCGAGCGTGAAGTTACTTGATACTCTCATGGTCTTAGGAAGGAACTATACTTTAACACTTGAATGAATATATTTATAACAAAGTGACTATGTGATCTCAAGTATATATATCATTTGATTGGGTCTGTTCAATACCATTGTTCAGCCCACAATGTTCTCCCATTATTGTCAGCATCCTTGTTACTAAAACGATGCCCTATGATCAGGAAAGCGCACTACAAGGAAAGTACACATCCGTGACATTATGGCCCGAACAAAAATATTTTCTGTAATAGAAGTGATACTTCTGTGACAATAATTATGACAAAAACACGTATCATTATAGATGCAGTGGGCACCTACTTCTATGCCAAAAAATATGAAAAATGGGATTTTCACCCTGAGCGAGCCGGAGGCACACATGCATGACGTTCTTTGGACCGTCCATGATGTAAAAAATGTTGTTGAACGCAGTATTGCAAAATTTTTACCTACGATCACGCAAGATATATCTAGGAGATGCATATCAATGAGAGGGGGAGAGTGTGTCTACGTACCCTCGTAGACCGAAAGTGGAAGCGTTTAGTAACGCGGTTGATGTAGTCGAATGTCTTCGCGATCCAATCGATCCAAGTACCGAACGTACGGCACCTCCGTGTTCAGCACATGTTCAGCTCGATGACGTCCCTCGAACTCTTGATCCAGTTGAGGCCGAGGAGAGTTCCATCAGCACGACGGCGTGGTGACAGTGATGATGAAGATATGACGCAGGTCTTCGCCTAAGCACTACGACAATATGACTGAGGTGTAAAACTGTGGAGGGAGGCACCGCACACGGCTAAAGATCAACTTGTGTGTCTATGGAGTGCCCCCTTGCCCACGTATATAAAGGAGGGGGAAGAGGAGGCCGGCCTAGGAGGGGCGCACCTATAGGGGGAGTCCAACTAGGATTCTCAATCCTAGATGGAGTCCCCTTCCTTTTCCAAGAGGGGAGAGAGGGAATGAGTAGGAGAGGGAGAAGGAAAGAGAGGGGGGCGCCGCCCCCTCCCTAGTCCAATTTGGACTTGCCATGGGGGGGGGGGCGACCACCCCTTGAGGCCCCTTTCTCCTTTCCCGTATGGCACATTAAGGCCCACTGCTTCACCCGGCGAATTTCCGTAACTCTCCGGTATTCCGAAAAATACTCGAACCACTCAGAACCTTTCCGATATCCGAATATAGCCTTCCAATATATCGATATTTATGTCTCGACCATTTCGAGACTCCTCGTCATGTCCGTGATCTCATCCGGGACTCCGAACAAACTTCGGTCATCAAATCACATAACTCATAATACAAATCATCATCAAACGTTAAGCATGCGGACCCTACGGGTTCAAGAACTATGTAGACATGACCGACACACATCTCCGGTCAATAATCAATAGCGGAACCTGGATGCTCATATTGGCTTCTACACATTCTACGAAGATCTTTATCGGTCAAACCGCATAACAACATACGTTGTTCCCTTTGTCATCGGTATGTTACTTGCCCGAGATTCGATCGTCGGTATCATCATACCTAGTTCAATCTCATCACCGGCAGGTCTATTTACTCGCTCTATAATGCATCACCCCACAACTAACTCATTACTCACATTGCTTACAAGGCTTATAGTGATGTGCATTACCAAGAGGGCCCAAAGATACCTCTTCGACAATCGGAGTGACAAATCCTAATCTCGATCTATGCCAACTCAAAAAACACCATCGGAGACACCTGTAGAGCATCTTTATAATCACCAGTTACGTTGTGACGTTTGATAGCACACTGAGTGTTCCTCTGGTATTCGGGAGTTGCATAATCTCATAGTCATAGGAACATGTATAAGTCATGAAGAAATCAATAGCAATAAACTAAATGATCATTATGCTAAGCTAACGGATGGGTCTTGTCCATCACATTATTCTCTAATGATGTGATCCCATTCATCAAATGACAACACATGTCTATGGCTAGGAAACTTAACCATCTTTGATTAACGAGCTAGTCAAATAGAGGCATAGTAGGGACACTCTGTTTGTCTATGTATTCACACATGTACTAAGTTTCCAGTTAATACAATTCTAGCATGAATAATAAACATTTATCATGATATAAGGAAATATAAATAACAACTTCATTATTGCCTCTAGGGCATATTTCCTTGAGTCTCCCACTTGCACTAGAGTCAATAATCTAGTTCACATCGTCATGTGATTTAACACCAATAGTTCACATATTTATGTGATTCGTTCACATCTCCATGTGACTAACACCCAAAGGGTTTACTAGAGTCAATAATCTAGTTCACATCGCTATGTGATTAACACCCAAAGAGTACTAAGGTGTGATCATGTTTTGCTTGTGAGAGAAGTTTAGTCAACGGGTCTTCCACATTCAGAGCCGTATGTATTTTGCAAATTTTCTATCTCTACAATGCTATGCATGGAGCTACTCTAGCTAATTGATGCCACTTTCAATATGTATCTAGATTGAGACTTAGAGTCATCCGGATCAGTGTGGAAACTTGCATCGACGTAACCATTTACGACGAACTCTTTGTCACCTCCATAATCGAGAAACATATCCTTATTCCACTAAAGATAATTTTGACCGCTGTCCAATGATCCACTCCTGGATCGCTATTGTACCCTCTTGCCAAACTCATGCTGAGGTACACAATAGGTCTGGTACACAACATAGCATACTTTATAAAACCTATGACCGAGGCATAGGGAATGACTTTCATTCTCTTTCTATTTTCTGCCGTGGTCGGGTTTTGAGTCTTACTCAACTTCACACCTTGCAACACAGGCAAGAACTCCTTCTTTGACTGTTCCATTTTGAACTACTTCAAATTCTTATCAAGGTATGTACTGATTGAAAAAACTTATCAAGCGTCTTGATCTATCTCTATAGATCTTGATGCTCAATGTGTAAGCAGCTTCACCGAGGTATTTCTTTGAAAAACTCCTTTCAACCACTCCTTTATGCTTTCCAGAAAATTCTACATCATTTCCAATCAACAATATGTGATTCACATATACTTATTAGAAAGGCTGTAGCGCTCCCACTCACTTTCTTGTAAATACAGGCTTCTCCAAAAGTCTGTATAAAACCATATGCTTTGATCACACTATCAAAGCGTATATTCTAATTCCGAGAGGCTTGCACCAGTCCATAAATGGATCGCTGGAGCTTGCTCACTTTGTTAGCACCTTTAGGATTGACAAAACCTTCTGGTTGCATCATATACAACTCTTCTTTAATAAATCCATTAAGGAATATAGTTTTGACATCCATTTGCCAGATTTCATAAAATGCGGCAATTGCTAACATGATTCAGACAGACTTTTAAGCATCGATACGAGTGAGAAAATCTCATCGTAGTCAACACTTTGAACTTGTCAAAAACCTTTTGCGATAGTTCGAGCTTTGTAGATAGTAACACTTCTATCAGCGTCCGTCTTCCTCTTGAAGATCCATATATTCTCAATGGCTCGCCGATCATCGGGCAAGTCAATCAAAGTCCATACTTTGTTCTCATACATGAATCCCATCTCAGATTTCATGGCCTCAAGCCATTTTGTGGAATCTGGGCTCATCATCGCTTCCTCATAGATCGTAGGTTTGTCATGGTCAAGTAACATGACGTCCAGAACAGGATTACCGTACCACTCTGGTGCGGATCGTACTTTGGTTGACCTACGAGGTTTGCTAGTAACTTGATCTGAAGTTTCATGATCATCATCATTAACTTCCTCACTAATTGGTGTAGACATCACTGGAACTGATTTTTGTGATGAACCATTTTCCAATTCAGGAGAAGGTACAATTACCTCATCAAATTCTACTTTCCTCCCACTCAGTTCTTTCGAGAGAAACTCCTTCTCTAGAAAGGATACATTCTTAGCAACAAATATCTTTGTTGGGGAACGCAGTATTTCAAAAAAATTCCTGAGATCAGGCAAGATCTATCTAGGAGATGCATAGCAACGAGAGGGGGAGAGTATGTCTACGTACCATCATAGATCGAAAGCAGAAGAGTTATGAAACGCGGTTGATGTAGTCGAACGTCTTCGCGGTCCAACCGATCAAGTACCGAACGCACGGCACATCTGCGATCTATACCCGCTCAGCTCGGTGACGTCCTTCGTACTCTTGATCCAGCTGAGGCCGTGGGATTGTTTGATCAGCACGACGGCGTGATGACGGTGATGATGAAGTTAGCGATGCAGGGCTTCGCCTAAGAACTACAACGATATGACCGAGGTGGAATTCTGTGGAGGGGGCACCGCACACGGCTAAACAATCAACTTGTGTGTCTATGGGGTGCCCCCTCCCCCGTATATAAAGGGGGAGGAGGAGAGGGCCGGCCCTCATAGGGCACGCCCAAGGGGGGGAGTCCTACTCCTAGTAGGAGTAGGTTTCCCCTCTTCCTAGTTGGAGTAGGAGAAGAAGGAAGAGGGAGAGGGAGAGAAGGAAAGGGGGGCCGGCCCCCACCCCAATTCAGATTGGGCTTGGGGGCGCGCCCTCCACCTGGCCGCCTCCTCCTCTCTTCCACTAAGGCCCAATAAGGCCCATTGACTCCCCCCCCGGGGGGGGGGGGGTCCAGTAACCTCTCGATACTCCGGAAAATGCCCGAACTCATCCAGAACCATTCTGGTGTCCAAACATAGCCTTCCAATATATCGATCTTTATGTCTCAACCATTTCCAGACTCCTTGTCAAGTCCGTGATCATATTAGGGACTCTGAACTGCCTTCGGTACATCAAAACACATAAACTCATAATATCGATCATCATCGAACGTTAAGCATGCGGACCCTATGGGTTCGAGAACTATGTAGACATGACCGAGACTCATCTCCAGTCAACAACCAATAGCGGAACCTGGATGCTCATATTGGTTCCTACATATTCTACGAAGATCTTTATCAGTCAAACCGCATAACAGCATACATTGTTCCCTTTGTCATCGGTATGTTACTTTCCCAAGATTCGATCGTTGGTATCTCAATACCTAGTTCAATCTCGTTATCGACAAGTCTCTTTACTCGTTCCATAATGCATCACCCTGCAACTAACTCATTAGTCACATTGCTTGCAAGGCTTATAGTGATGTGCATTACTGAGAGGGCCTAGAGATACCTCTCCGATACACGAAGCGACAAATCCTAATCTTGATCTATGCCAACTCAACAAACACCATCAGAGACACCTGTAGAGCATCTTTATAGTCACCCAGTTACGTTGTGATGTTTGATAGCACACTAAGTGTTCCTCCGGTATTTGGGAGTTGCATAATCTCATAGTCATAGGAACATGTATAAGTCATGAAGAAAGCAATAGCAATAAACTAAACGATCATAGTGCTAAGCTAACAGATGGGTCTTGTCCATCACAACATTCTCTAATGATGTGACCCCGTTCATCAAATGACAACACATGTCAATGGTAGGAAACATAACCATCATTGATTAATGAGCTAGTCAAGTAGAGGCATACTAGGAATACTCTGTTTTGTCTATGTATTCACACATGTACTAAGTTTCTGGTTAATAAAATTCAAGCATGAATAATAAACATTTATCATGATATAAGGAAATATAAATAACAACTTTATTATTGCCTCTAGGGCATATTTCCTTTAGTCTCCCACTTGCACTAGAGTCAATAATCTAGTTTCAGATCGTCATGTGATTTCACACCGATAGTTCACATCTTTATGTGATTAATTCACATCTTCATGTGACTAGCACCCAAAGGGTTTACTAGAGGCAATAATCTAGTTCACATCGCTATGTGATTAACACCCAAAGAGTGATCATGTTTTGCTTGTGAGAGAAGTTTAGTCTACGGGTCTGCAACATTCAGATCCGTATGTATCTCGCAAATTTCTATGTCTACAATACTCTGCACGGAGCTAGTCTAGCTAATCGCTCCCACTTTCAATATGTGTGACGCCCCCGATTCAATCATACACTAATCATACACGCAAATGTGTACGATCAAGATAAGGGACTCACGAGAAGATATCACAACACAACTCTAAAAATAAAATAAGTCATACAAGCATCATATTACAAGCCAGGGGCCTAGAGGTCTCGAATACAAGAGCTCTATCATAGACGAGTCAGCGAAAGCAACAATATCTAAGTACAAACATAAGTTAAACAAGTTTTCCTTAAGAAGGCTAGCACAAACTGGGATACATATCAAAAGAGGCGCATGCCTCCTGCCTGGGATCCTCCTAAACTACTCCTGGTCGTCGTCAGCGGCCTGCACGTGGTAGTAGGCACCTCTAGTGTAGTAGGAGTCGTCGTCGACGGTGGCATCTACCTCCTGGACTCCAACGTCTGGTCGCAACAATCGGGTATTGAAGGGGGAAAAGGGGGGAGCAAAGCAACCGTGAGTAATCATCCAAAGTACTTGCAAGCAAGGAGCTACACTACATATGCATTGGTACCAAATGAAAGGGGTAGTATATGTGGACTGAACTGCAGAATGCCAGAATAAGAGGGGGATAGCTAGTCCTGTCGAAGACTACGCTTCTAGCAACCTCCATCTTGCAGCATGTAGAAGAGAGTAGATGGTAAGTTCACCAAGTATCATCACATAGCATAATCCTACCCGGCGATCCTCCCCTCATCGCCCTGTTAGAGATCGATCACCGGGTTGTATCTGGCACTTGGAAGGGTGTGTTTTATTTAATCCGGTTCTAGTTGTCATAAGGTCAAGGTACAACTCCGGGTCGTCCTTTTACCGAGGGACACAGCTATTCGAATAGATAAACTTCCCTGCAGGGGTGCACCACATTTCCCAACACGGTCGATCCCCTTTGGCCGGACACACTTTCCTTGGTCATGCCCGGCCTCGGAAGATCAACACGTCGCAGCCCTACCTAGGCACAACAGAGAGGTCAGCACGCCGGTCTAAATCCTATGGCACAGGGGTCTGGGCCCATCGCCCATTGGACACCTGCATGTTGCGTGGGCGGCCGGAAGCAGTCCTAGCCCCCTTACTACAAGAGCAGGCTTACGGTCCAATCCGGCGCGCACCGCTCAGTCGCTGATGTCACGAAGGCTTCAGCTGATACCACGATGTTGAGTGCCCATAACTGTTTCTGCGTAGTTGGTTAGTGTGTATAGGCTAGTGGCCAGACTCAGATCAAATACCAAGATCTCGTTAAGCGTGTTATTTGATGTAACTGCGGATGCCAACCAGGGCCATGCCCACCTCTCTCCTAGGTGGTCTCAACCTGCCCTATCGCTCCGTCACAAAGATCCACATAGAGGGCCGTCGGGGGAAAGGTCCTTTCTGCCCCCAATCTGTGAATCACTCGCGAGTACTCTACGAGCCGACCCGACTTTAGTCACCACAAGTATCATGTATAAGATATACTAGCACACATGCCCATGCGTTGCAATGGGATGATAAAATTACATGCCTCTAGCTCAATATAAGAATGGATCAAGACCCTCACATGACCGCATTCTCTAGTTCAACATGGCACCATTTAATTAGGGCCGAACCAGTATATTCTATTGTATTGGCACGTGCCCATAATTTCTTTCAATTATAATTAACCTGCATATTCTTTTTTATTAGCACATGGAAGCTACCACCGTTAAAATTTATGGTGTCCCTTGTTCTGAACAAACTGACTTAGCTCGATGTGCCAGATATGGAGTATGGGAGTGATCGAACTCACGACCTCAAAAACCCGACCAAATGTTGCTAGCCACTCAAACAAACGCATCCTATTAACCAATGGTCAGCATGAACATTAAAGAACATAATGCAACATCAACATGAAAACATTTTTTTTGAACTTTTCAGAAACTGATAACTATGAACTACCAAATACACTTGGCAACGTGAACAATTTTCCAAATTATGAACATTTTTTTGGAAAATTCCATGCATTTAAAAAACACGAATTTTTTTGAGCGGAACATTTGTTAAAATTCACAAACATTTCTTAAAAGCATCCATATTTTTTTAATTTGTTTGCAATTTTAGGAAAAGGGAACATATTTTGAACACATAGAAGAAATTTAGAAAATGAGTCATCTCATGCAAACATTATTTTCAACTTTTTCAATATATCACAAAAACAAGAATATTTTCAAATTTGCAACATTCTAAAAATCTTCAACAAATTCGAAAAAACTAAATATTTTCCAAAAATTGGACTAAATTTTAAAATTCAGGAAAAAATCAGAATGACAAAAAAATTTGCAAACATTTTTTAGAATGAACACAATTTTGGAATTCATAACATGAACTACCGAATATTCTTCGTAACGTGAACAATTTTTTGAAAATTCCATAGATTATAAAACAAAGCAAGAACACAAAATTTGAACAGAACATTTCCTGAAATTCACATAAATTTCTAAAAAACATGAACCTTTATAGAAAATACGAACAGTTTTTAAGTTGTGAACAACTTTTGAAAATTAGAATATGTTTTGAAAATTCAGAATTTTTTTAGAAAATGTGTTTCTTTAATGCTAACATTACTTTCAATTTTTGCACATATCACTAAAACAAAATAGTTTTCGAATTTGGAACATTTGTCAAATGCTTTTTTTTAAATATTGATTTTTTTGGAAAATAACAACATTTTGTTTGAAAAAATGGTAATATTTTTAAATTTTTGAACAATTATTGGCATGAGAAAAAAATCCAAACATTTTTTAGAACAGGAACACATTTTTTAATTCGAAACTTTTTACGAAATTTTAAATAAAAATTGAAATTGCAAACTTTTTTGAAAATTTTGAATTTCAGAAGAAAGGAAAAATATAGACTTAGAATGTGAAAAATAAAAAATAAACATGAACTACAAAGAGAAAGAAATAGAAAAGGAAAAGTTGAAACAGAACACTAGCAAAAATGGGCCGCCCAGTCTTGGGTGCCCTGTGCGTATCTAAAACTATTTCTCGTATTGTGCGGGAAATATAATTTTTTTAGTGCTGCGTGGGCAGGGAAAACTGGGCTGACTTTACTAGGCCATAGCGCGCGCGTCCCGCGCATGTAATTCTCCAGAAATCGTTTTTCCTTTGCTAACAGACGACGACAAAAGTTTAGTACCATCTCGGATAGAAAAAAAATCTTTTAATGGTGAACGGATGAAAAAATTGGAGAAACGCACCTTGCTTTATTAGTAGATATAGATAATATATACCCGTGATCACCTCCCGAGTGATAGCATGGCAGACGGACAAGAATGTAGGGCCACAAATGGAATACTAGCATCCTATACTAAGTGATGTCTACTACACAACCTTCTTCTTGTAGACGTTTTTGGGCCTCCAAGTGCAGAGGTTTGTAGGACAGTAGAAAATTTCCCTCAAGTGGATGACCTAAGGTTTATCAATCCGTAGGAGGCATAGGATGAAGATGGTCTCTCTCAAACAACCCTGCAACCAAATAACAAAGAGTCTCTTGTGTCCCCAACACACCCAATACAATGGTAAATTGTATAGGTGCACTAGTTCGGCAAAGAGATGATGATACAAGTGGTATATGGATGGTAGATAAAGGTTTTTGTAATCTGAAAATATAAAAACAGCAAGGTAACTAATGATAAAAGTGAGCGTAAACGGTATTGCAATGCGTTGAAACAAGGCCTAGGGTTCATACTTTCACTAGTGCAAGTCCTCTCAACAATAATAACATATTTGGATCACATAACTATCCCTCAACATGCAACAAAGAGTCACTCCAAAGTCACTAATAGCGGAGAACGAATGAAGAGATTATGGTAGGGTACAAAACCACCTCAAAGTTATTCTTTCCAATCAATCTGTTGGGCTATTCCTATAAGTGTCACAAACAGCCCTAGAGTTCGTACTAGAATAACACCTTAAGACACAAATCAACCAAAACCCTAATGTCACCTAGATACTCCAATGTCACCTCAAGTATCCATGGGTATGATTATATGATATGCATCACACAATCTCAGATTCATCTATTCAACCAACAAATAGAACCTCAAAGAGTGCCCCAAAGTTTCTACTGGAGAATCACGATGAAAACATGTGCCAACCCCTATGGATAGGTTCATGGGCGGAACCCGCAAGTTGATCATCAAAACATACATCAAGTGAATCACGTGATATCCCATTGTCACCACAGATACGCATGGCAAGACATACATCAAGTGTTCTCAAATCTTTAAAGACTCAATCCGATAAGATAACTTCAAAGGGGAAACTCAATCCATTACAAGAGAATAGAGGGGGAGAAAACATCATAAGATCCAACTATAATAGCAAAGCTCGCGATACATCAAGATCGTATCACCTCAAGAACACGAGAGAGAGAGAGATCAAACACATAGCTACTGGTACATACCCTCAGCCCCGAGGGAGAACTACTCCCTCCTCGTCATGGAGAGCACCGGGATGATGAAGATGGCCACCGGAGAAGGATTCCCCCTCCGGCAGGGTGCCGGAACAGGTCTAGATTGGCTTTCGGTGGCTACGGAGACTTCTGGTGGCGGAACTCCTGATCTATTTTGCTCCCGGATGTTTTTAGGGTATATGGAGATATATAGGCGGAAGAAGTACGTTAGGGGGGGCACGAGGGGCCCACGAGGGTGGAGGGCGCGCCCCTGCCTCGTGGCTTCCTCGTTGACTCCCTAACGTGCACTCCAAGTCTTCTGGGTTTCTTCTGGTCCAAAAATAAGTTCCGTGAAGTTTCAGGTCAATTGGACTCCGTTTGATTTTCCTTTTCTGCGATACTCTAAAACAAGGAAAAAAACAGAAACTGGCACTGGGCTCTGGGTTAATAGGTTAGTCCCAAAAATAATATAAAAGTGTCTAATAAAGCCCATAAACATCCAAAACAGATAATATAATAGCATGGAACAATCAAAAATTATAGATACGTTGGAGACGTATCAGCATCCCCAAGCTTAATTCCTGCCCGTCCTCGAGTAGGTAAATGATAAAAACAGAATTTTTGATGTGGAATGCTACCTAACATATTTATCCATGTAATTCTCTTTATTGTAGCAAGAATATTCAGATCCATATGATTCAAGACAAAAGTTTAATATTGACATAAAAATAATAATACTTCAAGCATACTAACTAAGCAATAATGTCTTCTCAAAATAACACGGCCAAAGAAAGCTATCCCTACAAAATCATATAGTCTGGCTATGCTCCATCTTCACCACACAACGTATTTAAATCATGCACAACCCCGGTGACAAGCCAAGCAATTGTTTCATACTTTTGATGTTCTCAAACTTTTTCAATCTTCACGCAATACATGAGCGTGAGCCATGTACATAGCACTATAGGTGGAATAGAATGGTGGTTGTGGAGAAGACAAAAAGGAGAAGATTGTCTCACATCAACTAGGCGTATCAACGGGCTATGGAGATGCCCATTAATAGATATCAATGTGAGTGAGTAGGGATTGCCATGCAATGGATGCACTAGAGTTATAAGTGTATGAAAGCTCAACAAAAGAAACTAGTGGGTGTGCATCCAACTTGCTTGCTCACGAAGACCTAGGGCATTTTGAGGAAGCCCATCATTGGAATATACAAGCCAAGTTTTATAATGTAAAATTCCCACTAGTATATGAAAGTGACAACATAGGAGACTCTCTATCATGAAGATCATGGTGCTACTTTGACGCACAAGTGTGGTAAAAGGATAGTAGCACTACCCCTTCTCTCTTTTTCTCTCATTTTTTTATTTTTTTATTTTTTTTTTATTTGGGCTTCTTTGGCCTTTTTATTTATTTATTTTCGTCCGGAGTCTCATCCCAACTTGTGGGGGAATCATAGTCTCCATCATCCTTTCCTCACTGGGACAATGCTCTAATAATGATGATCATCACACTTTTATTTACTCACAACTAAAGAATTACAACTCGATACTTAGAACAAGATATGACTCTATATGAATGCCTCCGGCGGTGTACCGGGATGTGCAATGACTCATGAGTGACATGTATGAAAGAATTATGAACAGTGGCTTTGCCACAAATACGATGTCAACTACATGATCATGCAAAGCAATATGACACTGATGGAGCGTGTCATAATAAATGGAACGGTGGTGAGTTGCATGGCAATATATCTCGGAATGGCAATGGAAATGACATGATAGGTAGGTATGGTGGCTGTTTTGAGGAAGATATATGGTGGGTTTATGGTACCGGCGAAAGTTGCGCGGTACTAGAGAGGCTAGCAATGGTGGAAGGGTGAGAGTGCGTATAATCCATAGACTCAACATTAGTCATAAAGAACTCACATACTTATTGCAAAAATCTATTAGTTATCGAAAAAAGTACTACACGCATGCTCCTAGGGGGATAGATTGGTAGGAAAAGACCATCGCTCGTCCCCGGCCGCCACTCATAAGGAGGACAATCAATAAATACATCATGCTCCGACTTCTTAACATAACGGTTCACCATACATGCATGCTACGGGAATCACAAACTTTAACACAAGCATTTCTCAAATTCACAACTACTCAACTAGGACGACTCTAATATCACCATCTCCATATCTCAAAACAATTATCAAGTATCAAACTTCTCATAGTATTCAATGCACTTTATATGAAAGTTTTTATTATATCCCTCTTGGATGCCCATCATATTAGGACTAAATTCATAACCAAAGAAAATTACCATGCTGTTTAGGACTCTCAAAATAATATAAGTGAAGCATGAGAGTTCATCTATTTCTTCAAAATAAAACCACCACCGTGCTCTAAAAAGATATAAGTGAAGCACTAGAGCAAATGACAAACTACTCCGAAAGATATAAGTGAAGATCAATGAGTAGTTGAATGATTATGCAACTATATGAAGACTCTCTAACATTTAATAATTTCAGATCTTGGTATTTTATTCAAACAGCAAGCAAAACAAAATAAATTGACGCTCCAAGCAAAACACATATCATGTGGTGAATAAAAATATAGCTCCAAGTAAAGTTACCGATGGACGAAGACGAAAGAGGGGATGCCTTCCGGGGCACCCCCAAGCTTAGGCTTTTGGTTGTCCTTGAATATTACCTTGGGGTGCCTTGGTAATCCCCGAGCTTAGGCTCTTGCCACTCCTTATTCTATAATCCATCTAATCTTTACCCAAAACTTGAAAACTTCACAACACAAAACTTAACAGAAAACTCGTAAGCTCCATTAGTATAAGAAAATAAATCACCACTTAGGTACTGTTGTGAACTCATTATAAATTCATATTGGTGTAATATCTACTGTATTCCAACTTATCTATGGTTCATACCCTCCGATACTACTCATAGATTCATCAAAATAAGCAAACAACACATCGGAAACAGAATCTGTCAAAAACAGAACAGTCTGTAGTAATCTGGATCAAACGTATACTTATGGAACTCATAAAATTCTCAAATAAATTGCTTGACGTGAGTAATTTATCTATTAATCATTATCAAAAAGAATTAACTAAATATCACTCTCCAATAAAAAATGGCAGCAATTCTCGTGAGCGCTAAAGTTTCTGTTTTTTACAGCATGATCGCAAAGACTTTTCCCAAGTCTTCCCAAAGGTTCTACTTGGCACAAACACTATTTAAAAGCATGAAACCACATCTAAACAGAGGCTAGATGAATTTTTTATAACTAAACAGGAACAAAAATCAAGGAACATAAATAAAATTGGGTTGCCTCCCAACAAGCGCTATCGTTTAACGCCCCTAGCTAGGCATGATGATTTCAATGATGCTCACATAAAAGATAAGAATTGAAACATAAAGAGAGCATCGTGAAGAATATGACTAGCACATTTAAGTCTAACCCACTTCCTATGCATAGTGATTTTGTGAGCAAACAACTTGTGGGAACAAGAATCAACTTGCATAGGAAGGTAAAACAAGCAAAACTTCAAAATTTTAAGCACATAGAGAGAAAACTTGACGTTATTGCAATTCCTACACGCATATGTTACTCCCTCATAATAATTTTCGGTAGCATCATTAATGAATTCAAAAATATAACCAGCACCTAAAGCATTCTTTTCATGGTCTACAAGCATAGAAATTTTACTAATCTCCACACAAGCAAAATTCTTCTCATGAATAATAGTGGGAGCAAACTCAACAAAATAATTATCATGTGAGGCATAATCCAATTGAAAACTAAAATCATGATGACAAGTTTCATGGATATCATTATTATTTATAGCATACAAGTCATCACAATAATCATCATAGATAGCAACTTTGTTCTCATAATCAATTAGAACCTCTTCCGAAATAGTTGATTCATCACAAAATAAAGTCATGACCTCTCCAAATCCACTTTCATCAATATAATCATCATAAATAGGAGGCATGCTTTCATCATAATAAATTTGCTCATCAAAACTTGGGGGACGAAAAATATCATCTTCATCAAACATAGCTTCCCCAAGCTTGTGGCTTTGGATATCATTAGCATCATGGATATTCAAGGAATTTATACTAACAACATTGCAACCATGCTCATCATTCAAATATTTAGTGCCAAACATTCTAATGCATTCTTCTTCTAGAACCTGAGCACAATTATCGGAACCCTTATTCTCATGATAGATATTAAAAAGATAAAGCGTATGTGGCAAACTTAATTCCATTTTTTGTAATTTTCTTTTATAGACTAAACTAGTGATAAAACAAGAAACTAAAAGACTCGATTGCAAGCTCTAAAGATATACCTTGAAGCACTCACCTCCCCGGTAAAGGCGCCAGAAAAGAGCTTGATGTCTACTACACAACCTTCTTCTTGTAGACATTGTTGGGCCTCCAAGTGCAGAGGTTTGTAGGGCAGTAGCAAATTTCCCTCAAGTGGATGACCTAAGGTTTATCAATCCGTAGGAGGCATGGGATGAAGATGGTCTCTCTAAAACAACCCTGCAACCAAATAACAAAGAGTCTCTTGCGTCCCCAACACACCCAATACAATGGTAAATTGTATAGGTGCACTAGTTCGGCGAAGAGATGATGATACAAGTGGTATATGGATGGTAGATAAAGGTTTTTGTAATCTGAAAATATAAAAACAGCAAGGTACCTAATGATAAAAGTGAGCATAAACAGTATTGCAATGCGTTGAAACAAGGCCTAGGGTTCATACTTTCACTAGTGCAAGTCCTCTCAACAATAATAACACATATGGATCACATAACTATCCCTCAACATGCAACAAAGAGTCACTCCAAAGTCACTAGTAGCGGAGAACGAAAGAAGAGATTATGGTAGGGTACAAAACAACCTCAAAGTTATTCTTTCCAATCAATCCGTTGGCCTATTCCTATAAGTGTCACAAACAGCCATAGAGTTCGTACTAGAATAACACCTTAAGACACAAATCAACCAAAACCCTAATGTCACCTAGATACTCCAATGTCACCTCAAGTATCCGTGGGTATGATTATACGATATGCATCACACAATCTCAGATTCATCTATTCAACCAACACATAGAACCTCAAAGAGTGCCCCAAAGTTTCTATCGGAGAATCACGACGAAAACGTGTGCCAACCCCTATGCATAGGTTCATGGGCGGAACCCGCAAGTTGGTCACCAAAACATACATCAAGTGAATCACGTGATATCCCATTGTCACCACAGATACGCACGGCAAGACATACATCAAGTGTTCTCAAATCTTTAAAGACTCAATCCAATAAGATAACTTCAAAGGGGAAACTCAATCCATTACAAGAGAGTAGAGGGGGGAGAAAACATCATATGATCCAACTATAATAGCAAAGCTCGCGATACATCAAGATCGTATCACCTCAAGAACACGAGAGAGAGAGAGAGAGAGATCAAACACAAAGCTACTGGTACATACCCTCAGCCCCGAGGGAGAACTACTCCCTCCTCATCATGGTGCCGGAATGGGTCTAGATTGGCTTTCGGTGGCTACGGAGGCTTCTGGCGGCGGAACTCCTGATTGATTGTGCTCCCGAATGTTTTTAGGGTATATGGAGATATATAGGCAGAAGAAGTATGTCAGGGGGCCCCGAGGGTGGAGGGCGCACCCAGGGGGGTGGGCGTGCCCCCCTGCCTCGTGGCTTCCTCGTTGACTCCCTGACATGCACTCCAAGTCTTCCGGGTTTCTTCTAGTCCAAAAATAAGTTTCGTGAAGTTTCAGGTCAATTGGACTCCGTTTGATTTTCCTTTTCTGCGATACTCTAAAATAAGGACAAAAAATAGAAACTGGCACTGGGCTCTGGGTTAATAGGTTAGTCCCAAAAATAATATAAAAGTGTCTAATAAATCCCATAAACATCCAAAACAGATAATATAATTGCATGGAACAATCAAAAGTTATAGATACATTGGAGACGTATCACTAAGCATGTAGGATTGCAGGTAAAGGTAACAACGGTAGTAGAAAGGACAGGCTATGCATCAGGATAGGATAAACGGAAATCGGTAACATGCTACACTACTCTAATGCAAGCACTAGAGAGAAGAATAGGCTATATCTGGTGATCAGGGGGGGGGGTTGAAGGAAATATGCCCTAGAGGCAATAATGAAGTCATTGTTTATTTCCTTATATCATGATAAATGTTTATTATTCATGCTAGAATTGTATTAACCGGAAACATAATACATGTGTGAATACATAGACAAACAGAGTGTCACTAGTATGCCTCTACTTGACTAGCTCGTTGATCAAAGATGGTTAAGTTTCCTAACCATTGACATGGGTTGTCATTTGATTAATGGGATCACATCATTAGGAGAATGATGTGATTGACTTGACCCATTCTGTTAGCTTAGCACTTGATCGTTTAGTTTGTTGCTATTGCTTTCTTCATGACTTATACATGTTCCTATGACTATGAGATTATGCAACTCCCATTTACCGGAGGAACACTTTGTGTGCTACCAAACTTCACAATGTAACTGGGTGATTATAAAGGTGCTCTACAAGTGTCTCCAAAGGTACTTGTTGGGTTGGCGTATTTTGAGATTAGGATTTGTCACTCCGATTGTCGGAGAGGTATCTCTGGGCCCTCTCGGTAATGCACAACACTTAAGCCTTGCAAGCATTGCAACTAATGAGTTAGTTGCGGGATGATGTATTACAGAACGAGTAAAGAGACTTGCCGATAACGAGATTGAACTAGGTATTGAGATACTGACGATCTAATCTCGGGCAAGTAACATACCGATGACAAAGGGAACAACATATGTTGTTATGCGGTTTAACCGATAACGATCTTCGTAGAATATGTAGGAGCCAATATGAGCATCCAGGTTCAGCTATTGGTTATTGACCGGAGACGTGTCTCGGTCATGTCTACATAGTTCTCGAACCCGTAGGGTCCGCACGCTTAATGTTACGATGACAGTTATATTATGAGTTTATATGTTTTGATGTACCGAAGGTTGTTCGGAGTCTCGGATGTGATAAAGGACATGACGAGGAATCTCGAAATGGCCGAGACATAAAGATTGATATATTGGAAGCCTATATTTGGATGTCAGAAGTGTTCCGGGTGAAATCGGGATTTTACCGGAGTATCGGGAGGTTACCGGAACCCCTCGGGGGCTTAATGGGCCTTAGTGGAAATAGAGGGCAGCAACGGAAGTGTGGGGCGCTCCCCCAAGCCCCAAACCAAATTGGTTAGGGCAAGGGGGGCCGGTCCCCTCTTTCCTTCTTCCCCTCTTTCTTTCCTTCTCCCGAATCCTATTCCAACTAGGAAAGGGGGGAGTCCTACTCCTGGTGGGAGTAGGACTCCTCTTGGCGCGCCATCTCCCTGGCCGGCCGCACCCCCTTGCTCCTTTATATACGGGGGCAGGGGGCACCCCATAGACAATAGTTGATCTCTTGATCTCTTAGCCGTGTGCGGTGCCCCCCTCCACCATAGTCCACCTTGATAATACTGTAGCGGTGCTTAGGCGAAGCCCTGCGTCGGTAGAACATCAACATCGTCACCACGCCATCATACTGACGAAACTCTCCCTCAACACTCGGCTGGATCGGAGTTTGAGGGACGTCATCGGGCTGAACGTGTGCTGAACTCGGAGGTGTCGTACGTTCGGTACTTGATCGGTCGGATCGTGAAGACGTACGACTACATGAACCGCGTTGTGCTAACGCTTCCGCTTTCGGTCTACGAGGGTCCGTAGACAACACTCTCCCCTCTTGTTGCTATGCATCACCATGATCTTGCGTGTGCGTAGGAAATTTTTGAAATTACTACGTTCCCCAACAGTGGCATCCGAGCCTCGTTTTATGCGTAGATGTCATATGCACGAGTAGAACACAAGTGAGTTGTGGGCGATATAAGTCATACTGCTTACCAGCATGTCATACTTTGGTTCGGCGGTATTGTTGGATGAAGCGGCCCGGACTGACATTACGCGTACGCTTACGCGAGACTGGTTCTACCGACATGCTTCGCACACAGGTGGCTGGCGGGTGTCAGTTTCTCCAACTTTAGTTGAACCGAGTGTGGCTACGCCCGGTCCTTGAGAAGGTTAAAACAACACCAACTTGACAAACTATCATTGTGGTTTTGATGCGTAGGTAAGAACGGTTCTTGCTAAGCCCATAGCAGCCACGTAAAATTTGCAACAACGAAGTAGAGGACATCTATCTTGTTTTTGCAGGGCATGTTGTGATGTGGTATGGTCAAGACATGATGCTAAATTTTATTGTATGAGATGATCATGTTTCGTAACCGAGTTATCGGCAACTGGCAGGAGCCATATGGTTGTCGCTTTATTGTATGCAATGCAATCGCCCTGTAATGCTTTACTTTATCACTAAGCGATAGCAATAGTCATGGAAGCATAAGATTGGCGAGACGACAACGATGCTACGATGGAGATCAAGGTGTCGCACCGGTGACAATGGTGATCATGATGGTGCTTTGGAGATGGAGATCACAATCACAAGATGATGATGGCCATATCATATCACTTATATTGATTGCATGTGATGTTTATCTT
The DNA here is from genome assembly GCF_002162155.2 of Triticum dicoccoides. Classification (NCBI taxonomy): domain Eukaryota; kingdom Viridiplantae; phylum Streptophyta; class Magnoliopsida; order Poales; family Poaceae; genus Triticum; species Triticum dicoccoides. Next base: position 541,566,251 of record NC_041380.1, on the reverse strand, counting down.
TTATGCATCTTGTCTTGCTTTGATTAACGGTAGCATTATAAGATGATCCCTCACTAAATTATCAAAGTATAAATGTTCTCCCTGAGTATGCACCGTTGCGGAAGTTCTTCGTGCCGAGACACCACGTGATGATCGAGTGTGATAGGCTCTACGTTCAAATACAACGGGTGCAAAACAGTTGCACACGTGGAATCACTACAAAAATATACACTTCCGTGATGATACGTGTTTGTCATAGTAGGTCGCGTTTTCTGTCATGCATGTACATCCATGAAAAATTTATGACAGAATCAAGATAGTCATACCTGTGCTGTCGTAGAAGTGTTCCATGACATTACCAAAATTATCATCACGGAAGTGTCCACTTCCATGACGATAAATCGCGCGTCACAGAAGTGCTTTAGTCAAGGGTGACCGACACGTGGCATCCATCGTAACGGAATGCCAATAAGCTATCGGGTCGGGTTTTGGATCTGATAACCCGTTAACAGCCCCGACCAATGGGGATTTTCCACGTGTAAAATCATCATTGGCTGGAGGAAACACGTGTCGGCTCATCGTTGGGACAGATGTCAACCACTCATTGGACGGAAGGCGCCTATGATACGTCGACACGTGGCACGGCCCAACAGAGGCCCATTCCTGTGAAAAGGCCGACCCGCTTGACTTGGTCAAAAGCTGGCGGGCCAGCCCATGGAAAGCCTGTTAACTGCCTGTTCGAATATAGCCCATTTACAGCCCGCTAACCCAAGGCCCATTACGCCCTATCCAAATTAGGCCCAGTAGCGTCATCTGGGCCATCCAATATGATTCGAGCCCGTTTTCACTTCTGGCCCATGTATGGCCCATGACGTCTTTCGGCCCATATGAGGCCCTATGTAACTCTTGGCCTACTAACGGCCCGTGGTGAAATTGGCCCGTAATGAACAGTGTATCACTTTACACCCATTAACGACCCGTGGTGAAACTGGCCCGTAATGAACAGTGTATCACTTTATACCCATTAACGGCCCGTTATTCCGTTGGGCCGTTTCCAGCCCATGTTATCTTTCGGCCTTCTCGGAGCCCATTTATTCTTGGGCTCATTTCCAGCATTCATTTACTTATGACCCGTTACTGTCATTTTCTGCTTGTGGGCCAAATTCAGCACGTGGTTACAGTCGACCCGTTTGTGGTCCGTTAATACGTTGGGCCAATTTCATAGCGTCATCAAATACGGCCTATTAAAGATGGCCCGTTATGGTCGGCCCATGAACGGACGATTCCAACTCTAGCCCGTTTACGGCCATAATGCGGTCTGTTTGGCCCATGTTTGGCCAATCGATTATATGGCCCGTATAAGGCCCATTGATAATACGGCCCACAGAAGGCCCATTGTTTCTACGGCCCGTAGAAGGCCCATTGTTTCTACGGCCCATAGAAGGCCCACTATTTCTACGGCCAGTAGGAGGCCCAGTGTCACTACAGTAAATATTAGCCCATGGTTATTGTGGCCTAGTTTTAAAAAATAGGTTATTGCAGCCACTAGCTAACCGCGGAAAAAGAACTGCAATGACTACAAGCAAACAAATAAACAAGACAACAAGGAAATAAATAAGCAAGCAACTAACGCTAGGCTATCACGGCTATTACACATAATACATCCACTGGGCATCAAAGTTCGCCACCAGTGCAAACATAGGGAACAAAGTAGCATATCATATACACTGGTTGTCAATGTTGGCGACCAGCGCAAATAAACGCCGCAACAAAACAAATCCAGAACTGAAACCACTTTAGAAGATCTCAAGAAACAATATCCTGGGTACCCATAATGCTGGCAAGATGCTTAGCAAGCTTATTAACTTTCTCTTGTTTGGCGCTTAAATCCTCCAGCGCTTGCTGTTGCACCAAAAAATATGCATCTGAATTCTGCAGGGACTTCCTCAGTCCTTCAGCTTCCTGTCGCAGCACATCTGATCGATGTCTTTGAACTTGAAGTTGAGACTCAAGAAGACGAACTGATTCAGGCAGCAAGTTCGAAGAGCTTGTGCCAGCAGTAGTGGCCAGTAACTCGAACACTACATCAAGACAGGACTTTTGGGTTCCCTCACTATCGTCAAGATAGTTTTTATCAGCTTTCCTGGAGACCAACAGGGATGTCTCACTATCTTGAACCTTATCTGCATTACTTCCTTTACCATTGGATAACGCGATACTGTTCTCCAATATTTTGTCCGCATTCTAAAAGAGAAACAAGCAGACACATCACATGTTTACCATGTTGTATATGAAACTCATTTTGGTAAATGAGTTCAGTAGTAAAGTGGACATGATAACAGCATGAAACAAACATATATCTATGTACCATGGCCACTTTATGGTCTATATCATTCTAGTTTTTTGTTGCCAAATCAAGATAGAGACACAATTCAAATAATATTTGTTCAAGACAAAGCAGATTAGACAGAATATATGTGTGGGTAATTATAGAGCAATAACAACACTTGTAATGTGCATGACATGAGAACATAACTGTTTATTCAATTGAAACTGAAATCAACATAGAGCAGGTTACAACAGCAAACCAGTTAAAGAAACAGGTTTAAAACATACCTGTTGCGCCATTGGAGTTTCAATTCCATCCTTCAAATTTGAAAATAGTTGGTATGAGTAAATACATTCATGCACGAGCAAAGGAGTATGAACCATAGCTACAGAACCTGACCTGAGAACAGATCTTCTTCTCCTTTAAGCGTTGAGTTGGGATTCGGAGTGGTGGTCCTCGTGCTTTGGGCACTGCAGTTCCCTTCCTAACTGCTCGTGTTTGGGTGCTCTGTGGTGGAGACGGTGCTATGTCAACTGGAACTGGGTTACTATCTGCCGGGGTTGGGGTTAGAGGGGGTGTAGCTGGTTCTCTGTCCAACTGGGTAGGGGTACAATGTGCGAGAGTCTGGGTTATGTGTGGTGGATCTGGTCCTTGGGAAAGTAAAACCGTGGTTCTATCTGCATCAACTGGTAGCACTATCTTTTCTGAAGACCGTGTTGTTACTCCCTTAGATACTGCCATCACGCTCTCCAAATCAAATGGCTGATAAACAAGAAAAGTAATTGAAAGTGTAGACATTGTATGATAGACAGGTGCAATGGATAGTGGGGAATAAAAGAGGGCATGAAATAATTCATATTTACGTTGTCTAACCAAACAGGATAGCATGACACAATTTCACATATATGATGGCTAACTAAACAGGATAGCATGACACAATTTCACATTATGATGGCTAACTAAAAAAGATGGAAAGACATAGTTCAAAATATGAGACTATGTAAACAGGATGACATGACATAACTATATAATGTGTTTATTAAATAGGTTGGCATGCCATAATTCACATACATTCACGGATAGAATGCCATAATTCAAAATATGATGACTGTAAACACTAAACAGGATGAGATGATATAACTATATGATGTCTTTATTAAATGGGTTGCCATGCCATAATTCAGATAGATGATGTGTATGTATATGTAAACATGATGGCATGATATAATTCAAATATATGATTTATATAGTAAGCAAGTAAGCATATGGCAATCCATATATGATGTAAAAACTAAGCAATGCAAGACAACATGCATGACATGGGTAATATAACCCTGCCAAGTTTGAGCATAGACCTCAGGGGAAAATAGGACTGGTCATCAGTCTCTGAATCCTCCTCTGAGGAGCTCTCTGTAACCAGCAAGATGTCTGCATCAGCAGGTAGCATTGTCTGCTCTGAATATGTTGTTTTCACTCCAGATACTTCCATCACCGCTTCAAATGGCTGATGCACAGGAAGAGTAGTTGAATATACAAACGTTGTCGCCAAATGGAACACGTAATACAAAAAAAAATGATAGCATGATATAATTCACATACATGATGATTGGCTAAACAACATGGCATTGCATAATTCACATATATAATGCCTTTGGAACAAGATAGCATTGTATAATTCACATATATAATGTCTTGCAACAAGATGGCAATGCATAATTCACATATATGGTAATTAGACACTGAACAGGTGGCATTCACACAAAGCATGTCTAAACTAATCAAATGACATAGCAATGCGAGACACCATACGCACGATATGAGCAACATAACCCTGCCAAGTTAGAGCATACACCTCGGAGGGGGGAATAGGACTGGTCATCAGTTTCTGAATCCTCCTCTGAGGAGCTATTCATAACCAGCGAGATATGCGCTTCGTCAGATAGCATAGTCTGCTCTGAAGACCTTGTTTTCACTCTAGAATTTGCCATCACCGTGTCAAATGGCTGATGCACACGAAGAGCAGTTGAATGTAATAACATTGTTGACAAATGTAATATGTAAGGAAAAAAAGGATGGCCTGATATAATTTACATATAAGATGGCTGGCTAAGCAGGATGGCATTGCAAAATTCACATATATGATGCCTGGCTAAACAAGATGGCGTTGCATAATTCACATAAACAATGAATAAACTAAACAGATGGCATTTGCACAAGGGATGTCTAAACTAAGAAGACGACATATTTGATGTATAAAGTAAGAAATGCAAGACACCATATGCATGATATAACCAACATCAGCATGCCAAGTTAGAGTGAATACCTCAGGGGGTAAATAGGAGTTGTCTTCTCCTTCTGAATCCCCCTCAGAACAATTACAATCCGAAATGCGTGGAGGGGGGGCTGCCTTTGCGCCTACCATGGAGCGACGTCTGCATGAAATTTTATTGCCACAGAAGGCTCGTCTCTTTTGCTCTACATGTTCAGTTCCATTGTTTACAATAACTGTCATCCATAGGAATAAAACATAGTGAGATTATGTAAGGCGTGCATGTAGAAATCCAGAGTGATGGTAGCAACCTGTGGATAGACCCAAAACCAATAATAGCAGGCAGATAATGGCTTTAGTTAAAAAATACAGATAATGGCTTCTTTACTGTTTGTTTCCCACCCAACATGAAACTCATAGTAGACACCGGAGATTAACCAGATAGTAGATAGATACTATTGATAGTGGCCCCGATATGTACCCCACAACCATTTAAAAACTCAAGTTTGACCATTAATTTGGAGCTGACTCAGAGTCTAATCGGTGAACATGACGATAAAGTAGCATGTCATATTAAGCGATGCATAACGTAAGCAGACACAAAAGAGTGCGACCTCTCTTGCGGACCCATGTAGTCCTCGAGGTCATCTGCTCGGTTGATGATGGTAGTGCAGTTTTCATGGCTACCAGCGGCGGGGAAGAAGATCTGAGGTGGCGAAAGACAGTCTGGAGGCCGGATCCCTGCTGTGCTGGACCCTTCTGTCGTTGGAGCAGCTGAGCTGGGGTGGACGACGGCGCAGCAGGAGCGGGACAAACCACGCAAGGTTTTCTTTGACAACTATCTGTAAGAGAAGTAATTCTGTAAGGGATCGTTTGAATTGGAGGATTCCAACAATGCAGGGATAGGAAATAGACAGGAATAGGATAGGAATGCGCGTGCAAAACAGAGAATTTAAAAACACAGGATTTCTTCCAATCTAGGTGTTTGATTCACAGCAATTGGAAGATCACAGGATGCAAAGAAGCATGGTGAGATTAAGTCAAACCACAAGAAAATGTATGATTATAATGCTATTATGCTACTATCTCTTAGTCTTGTGCTTCATGAATAGGAATTTGAAAAGGAGGACAAGTGAAAATTAAAATTCCTACGTTTTTTCTTTCAAGGAGACACTAAAGGAACAAATCCGTGTGCTCAGTGGACAATATATATAACATGTAGAGTAAAAAAGAGATGCAACAAGTGTACAACCTCTTTGGCGAAGCCATGTCGATCTCAGCATGATTGGGTTGGCCGGTGAGGATGCTCCAGCTGACTTGGCTGTCAGAGAAGGGGAAGAAGATCTTAGGCGTCTAGAGATGGAGCCCGGGGTACTGCTCCGCTGTGATGGAGGGTTTCGTCGTTGGAGCAGCTCCGGTGAGTTGTACGATGCCGAGGCTGAAGCAGGACAAGAGAGACAACAAACAACGTGAACCTGAGTGGAATTCTAATAGCATCTCCAATACATGACATAAAATACATAACCACAAAGTGCTAGATGTAAAATACATCAGCCGCTCATCTCTGAACTTAACTGTCGAAACTGAATTTAACTGTCGAAACTATACTTAACTGTCGAAACTGAACTTAACTATCGAAACTGAATTTTGCTGTCGAAACTGAATTTTGCTGTCGAAACTGAACGCACTAGCAAGGTGAGGCTATATGTCTGTTGACTGACTTTTTCATCTCTGGTCAATCGATTTTGCAGCCGTTGGATACGAAATCAAGGGCCTGCGGTTCATCTTCAACCTCCACCCCCTGAGCCGGCCAAACAGCAGCCCCCCGCCGCCTGCGGCCGGCGGTGCACCGCCCCGCCCGCCCCGAAGACTCTCCCCACCGCCGGTCCACCGCCGCCCCGGCCATCCGTCTAGCCCCCCCCCCCATGATGAGCTTTTTCTCCGGCGATCCCCGCGCCACCGCCCTGCCAACGCCCCGCCACCGCCATCGACCACCGCCCCCATCCTAAACCCTAAGATAGATAGTGGGGTACCTCTCCGGAGAGCCCCCCTCCCCGCTGCGGCTGGTTCTTCCTTCACCCCGGCGCCATCGGAGTGAAGTGTAGCTAAATCGGAGCAGCATCGCAAGCAAGAGCAAGAGCGAGAGCAGCAGCACGAGCAAGAGCAATAGCAAGAGCAGACCAGGCAGGGGACCGAGAGCAAGAGCAGAGCAGTAGCGCGAGCGAGAGCTAAAGCAGCAGCAGGTCCTACTGATTTGGATGTTGCCACCGAGGGAGCGACGCCATGGAGGAAGTGGCCGGCGACGCCGTCGTGGATGGAGTCGTGCCATGTCGGCTTGGGACCGAGCGCCGGCAGCACCGTGAGATCGAATCAAGAAGAAAATGCGGCATTAGTGTACAACCTCTTTGGTGGCGCCGATTAGGCCGCAGCTTCATCCGAAGAAACGGTGATGATGATGCTCTCCCGGTGGTGCAGGTGAAGATGACGGTGTGGGAATGGAGGTGGCGTGAAAGACGAGGGGAACATCGGGGAAGCTCCTTGGAGGTGGAGGACGGGGTGGCTGAACCGGCGGGACAATGAGATCGACGACGGATCCTCATCTGGTACGGTGGATGAGGGATGTCGAGGTGTTGCTGTGGACGACATCGTCGAGGAAGAGGCTCCGGCTGGGTGGCGGACGGAGCAGGGTGTGGGGATTCGTCGCGGGTTTTCGCGGCCTCGGTGTACGAATGGGTGGGGGGATGGGGTGGCAGTGGGGAACCATGGCTTCGAGATGCGCTTGTCCGAAATGTGGGGTAAGTTACCAAAGTACCCCCACCAATTTGAGGCGGTTCTTTCGGTTCAGGGGTACCATGGGCATTTCGCGTGTCAGGATTTCACAGGAGGTGGGAGTTTTCACGCGTGTTGTAATTTTGGAATAGCAACGCGCGGGTTGAGATGGAGGGAGTTGTCGGAGCACAACGAGACAAAGATATATCTTAAATATTTCGGGCTAACAAGGCGCGGGTTGAAATTTCTGGACAAGCCTAACGTGTATTGTACCAAATCAATGCGCCCTACAAATGTCATTCAAAACTTTAAATTCATGTTATGTTCAATTAAAATATTTCGCTACGTGTATAATGCATGCAACCTACTACTCAAATGAACGTTTTAGTGCATTCCAAACGTATATAATACAGCTTCAATATGAACTAAATTTGAATTTGTTTCTCTATTTGAATAAGATCTATAGTAATGATTGCTGTGAAGTCAAAGCATTTGAATTCGTTTCTCTGTTTTAGTAAGATCTACAATCATCATTATTGTCAAGTTAAACCATCGTTTGTGTATTATCTTCACAGCACACCACATGATTATTCTCGAGTTACATATGAACTATGTGTACTATATGAACTCGAACTAGATTTTTTGAATCAACTTTATTTTGATTTCAAATCACATTACATTTCTAGCTCTAGCTAGATCTTCATAATCTAAACCATGTCTCATATGTATAATGTGTTTATCACATTATGTATGGTGCCCCGCCCCCTACGCCTACAAGTATTTAGATGTGAGTTGCAAACACCACACATTACCACAAATTCAAATAAAATGTGAGAATGTTCGATATATAGTATTGTTTAGATTGTTCGATATTTAGTTGTAAGCTGCAAACACCACACATTATCACAAATTCAAATAAAGTGTGAGATTGCTTGATGTATAGTATGGTTTAGATTGTTCGGCATTTAGCTGTGAGTTGCAAACGCCATGCATTATCACATTATGGTATAACATGTGCACAACACGTGTATCACCACTATATTCATGCATGCAATGTTTAAAACACTATGATCTCCTATTCAAATATATGAATCCGCTTTCATATCAAATTATGATCTTTGTTAGTCTCTTACACCCACACAATCCTCTAACCTTTGTAGATACCACTAACTTTCTCTCGTGCATGCACACGCCCTCCTCGCCCTCCCCCTTCCTCGGCATTCTATCCACCGGGCACATTCATTTTTTTCTTTAGGTCGTTCTCCCAGAGTCTCCACAACTCCTTTCCAACACACACCGATCGATAAACCTCTCCAACAATGCTTGCCTACAACATACAAACACACCTTCAATCTCCTCCTTTATGTGTCCTTTCCTCGTGTCTCTCATACGGTCAGACACACGTGTAAACTCTCACCCCTCTTTTCATCGCTCTCACAACTGCACACTCCTCCCCCTATCTAGCTAGTAGTTGGGCCTCTCGCACCACCTCCCAGCTCCATTCTCTCTATCTATCCGTCTCGCTGGGCCTTATTTGCCTCTAACAAATGGACGTACACCGACCGATCTCTCGCTATACATATAGCTAGCTAGGTCCTTATAACTCATTTTTACCCACATGTCAATCGATCTACCTCATTAGTTGTGTCTCTCCCTTCCTCCGACAAACAACAATTGATCTATCGATCTAGTTAGGTTTGCTTACCAAACACATGGTTCCCCTTCATCATCCATGGATGCATCCCGACAGATCTATCACGCACAGGCACACACAGAAACACATCCCCACTCTTATTGATAACATTGCAGTTCCACCCTCAGTTTGTCTAGTAGGCCTCTCCCACCATCTTCGAGAAGCAACTCCATCACCCATCCAGCACTCTACACCTCTCCCTTCCTCTCCCTCCCTCTCTCTCCTCTCTCTCTCTCTCCCATCATATTTCCCGTCCTTCAGTTATGTATGGATGTCGACCGATCTCCCTCAAGACATAGCTGGGTCTCTCCTTCTCAACACATATACGAGTCGTGCTACCTCTACAGTTAGGCCTCTGCCTACCCCTCCCACCACCCCCCCCCACACACACCAATACATCGAGCGCTCTAGTCATGTTTCCCTGCCACACACAAACTTGACGTGTGCCCTCTAACGTTCCGGTAGGCTAGTCGCCCTATATCTTTGACTTGTACACACACACAATTTCGATGGCTCTCTTCATCGATCTCGCACCCACCCACTTGATCCTCTCTTCGACTCTATCGATAGCTATGACCCCTCCCTCTCTTCTCGTGGATTGCCCGACCCTCTATGTATGATATGGATAGGCCTCCATTTCACGCACATTGCATGCAAAATTTTGTTTGAGATGTCATCGACACATATTCCCACAAATAATTCACGAAATCAACCCCCCACCCCACCCCCACCCCAAAACAAAAAACACTCACGGACGCGGTTTGTATCTCTCACACACACCCACGTAGGTGGGGACGTGCACGAAGAGAAGAGGTGCATGCACGGCGCACGTACTCCTGTCTCTTTCCCAACCACACCCGCGCAGGTACACAGTGGAGCTCATTTCTGTATGAAAAAGGCAGCCCACGTGGTAATTTGGCACGTGTACTGGTTGTCCACTTGGTGGAGGGAGGATCGTCTACCACGGGTGAACAAACAAATTGCAACTTGACGTGTTATGTTAAAAAAGAAGCAAACCATGTGGGGCCTACCGCAGAGGCAAGGATCTATACACAGGAGTACTTTTGATGTGTCCCTTCAACTCACAGAACGAGGAGAAGCTTTCTTAGTACACCGTCTCCCCGCCCATGGGCGCGGTGGCTCGCAGGATGAGGTGAAGCTTGTCTACTATGCCTTACGCCCGCTCCCTCGCCCATGCGCGCGGTGGCTCGCATGACGAGGAGAAAATTTTACTACTCCCTCCATTTACTCCTCGTCCCTACTACCTTGGTTATAGAGATTATATCATATTGTTTGGAATATATATGTCCTTTAGTAGATTTCAATATGAACTACTAGTACATACTCCAAACACTGATGTATATAGACGTATTTTAGAGTGTAGGTTCACTCATTTTGCTCCGTATGTAGCACTCTCCCTCGCCCCTCGACCCTCGCCCACATGGTGGACGTGCAGCAATTCATTCGGTCTCATATAGCCAGAACGATATATACTGCACTACCATTATTGCTCGACTTCCCGAAGAGGCGAAGAGCCAATCGCAAGGTCAATATTTTGGAGATGCCAAGCGCAAGGTTATAGGAGAACGAGTAGTAGGTGCCGCGTCATTTATAAATAAAGTTTTTTTTCTTCAGTGGTACGTACGCAATATGATAGGTTCATATGGAGAGAAAAGGAAACCGCTCCACTATATACATAGTCAGGATGGGCCAGCCTACATGGTTGCTTGCTGGGGTTGCTCTCTTCACACTCTCTCACACAAAACGACTGTGGCCACATCTCTAACATCCCGGCGGATCACGTCCGCTTGGGGAAGGGGTGGATGCTTAGTGTAGATGTGGTGGCCGTCGCCGACGGCGAAAACCCACTGTCGGCACGTCCCGATCAGGGGTCCCCGCCGTTCTCTCTCACAAAGCCGGTGAGGTTGCCTTCGTCCCTTTCTCACTGCCGCGACGTGGGCAGTTGCCGCCACCCGCCACCCTCCTCAAGGTTGAGCTACATCCCTCAAGTACAACTCCCTTTACAGTTGGCTTGCACCACTGCTCCAGCTGCCCACATCACTCCCTGTGGATATTTCTCTACTTCTTTGCCCCGCACATACCTCTACTGGCTTCTACGTACTATATTTGTGATGAGTTTATGTCTCATCAACTAGTCCCAGTAATCTTATTCTAATCACACTTGTTCAATTTCTTTGCCACAGGGATGCTCATCTCGATTTTTGTGAAACTGCACAAAATGATCCGATGGTCAAAAGGTTGCAAACTTTATTTATTAGGAAGCTCGAACGTTGCCAGCAAATTGAAGCCTGGTCAGGGTTCACGGTTCAAGGGCTAGGGACTGCATGGATCGTTTTTTTCTTTAGCTGCCTCTATTCCAAAATAAGTGTCAACTTTAGTAGTAGTACAACTTTGTACTAAAGTTTGCACAAAGTTGAGAAACTTATTTTGGGACGGAGGGAGTACATATTTGCTATGATCTGTCAATCATTGAGATGCAATAGCATGCATGTTAGTCTCCTTTGTATTTGATGAAATGTTGCAACGGGCAACCTTGGACGCAAGATACATGTAACAGAAGCTGGAAGCTTCATAGCATTGTACAAATTTATCTCGCTGATAAATTACAATACGTACTATACTAGTACTTCCCCCGTTCCTAAATATAAGTCTTTGTAGAGATTTCACCATGAACCACATGCGGATGTATATAGATGCATTTTAAGTGTAGATTCATTCATTTTGTTCCGTATGTAGTGGAATCTCTACAAAGACTTATATCTACTAGTAATAGCTAGCCCCCACTACTAGGAATTCTCTATCCTCTCCTTGAGCCATGTCATCAAAATTGATGTAGCCGTTAGATGAAGTAAATCAGTCCATAATAGCCGTCTGATCTTGACGTTGAGAGGCTCCGCACTAAGCCACATGCAAGCATGCAGAAATACCGTGCCACATGCATGTGAGTGGGTTTTAAATCACATCAACATGTCTGCATGCAAGCATGCACCGGTAGCATGCATGTAAGTGAGCTTTTAAGTCCCATTAACATGTCAAAAAGAAAAATATAATCCCATTATGCAGTAGGAGTTTGCTGATCTTTTTTCCTTACATGGGATGATCTAAATGATGATGGGAGTTTATTTAGTTTGGCTACCACATTTGTCATACAGTTATAGAGTTTTTTTTGTTCTATGAAATCGATAATTTTGCGCAGAGAGATATACCGCTGTTCCGTGCCAACGCCCGGGGACTCATCTAGTAATATTTAGGAACAGAGGGAGTACTATGTAAAGAGTTAGGTGTCACACGGTGATAGTGTGAGGTGGGCCATGTAATCATTGAGCCTGCGTGTTTTCACTGCTCTTGCACGCCTCTGCTGTAAGAATGGAGAAAATTGTAATCTAGTAGTAGTAGTATACCCCCTTTTGCCGAAAGCGTGGGACATCCAGAAGTCCTACCACCTCAGTAATAAAGACCAATGAGCCATCAAATCACATAGACCCAACAGTAAGTTGGACGGATGAAGCAACCATCACTCTTGCGCCGGTGAGAGGTCGCGTCCTCTCTTCCCGGGCATGAATGCGGCACCGATTCTTTGGAGCGGTGTTGAGCGTTTCGGGCGGGAAGCGCGCGCGGGCGATGGAGGGGCTTTGGGTGGGCCAGGCTGGTCAGGAGCGGGCGTGGCAGCTGTCCGCATGTCCCTACCGGACACGCCCGGAAACGAGAGGATGCACCGACTCTCGCGGCTAAAATCGTACACTACACAACATCTCTCTATAGGAGTAGGTCGATCTATCGCTCTCTCTAACACACACATGGTGTTAAACACACACACACACACACACGCACCTTGGTCCCGTTGCACCTTCTAACGTGACTTATTACACCTAGACGGAGGGAGTAGTAAGTATACGAGATACGGTGGCACACTGACTTAAGTCGAATACAAGTGCCCAAAATTTGTGTGCATGTTATAATAAGGATTCACTTAAAATAGTACGTGAGCGAACAGAGGGATCAATTGGACAGTGTTCCCGAGTAGTAGCGAGATGTGTGAGGTAAGATACACCGCTGACGCTTTTAATTTTTCTTATTAATTTGTTTGTTTCACCCTCTGACTGGTGGGACCCAACGTACTACGTGGAGAGAGGTAAGGTGACTAAGGCTGCATTATTTCTGCTCCACTGTGGATAGTCTTACCACCAAAGCCACATGACACGATTATGATTGAAATCCCAATGACTCCCACACACACACACAAAAAAAACACGGCATGCTTGTCACACGAATGCAGGAATGTATAAAAGGTTATTTCCCTCTCGTTGAACATAACGGGAGGGTTGTGTAGCTGGTTAGCTTGTTCGCTCACTCTCCCGCCCTCTCCCGCTGGAGCCTCAGCGCTTGTAGTTGCTCTCTTCACACTCTCTCGCCCTCTCCAGATCTAAACAAGACTTCGTTGGCCTCTCTCTCCCCTCACTGCTGCTCAAAGAGCCGGCAGGATCCGTCCACCGGGAAGGGAAGGAGGCTTAACGCTATCGCCGTCGGCGAGGATCTACCGACGCAGCTGTTCACTTTCCACCCAGCGGCGGCGCGGGAGGGCCTACGACCCCTTCTTCTTCGCCGCCGTCCCATCGCCCACCGAACCACGCCCCCAGAACCTTAAGGTATAATTTACTTACTCCACATGCATTGCTCTAGCTGCATGTATACCATGAATCTAGGACGTCGTTCAAAGAGGAAAGGAGTGGGGGAAAGTAGTGGGAAAAGTTGTATATAGCATGAATCTAGGACGTGGTTCAAAGAGGAAATGAAGGGGGAAAGTTGTATAGCATTAATCTAGGACGTGGTTCAAAGAGGAAAGGAATGGGGGAAAGTAGTGGGGAAAGTTGTATCGCATAAATCTAGGACGTGGTTCAAAGAGGAAAGGAAGGGGCGAAAGTACTAGTTCAAAAAGGAAAGGAAGGGACAAGGCTGTAGAGTTTGAGCAGGACTAGATTTGCTGCGCTCACATAGGGAAAGGCGTCTAAAGATAACAAAACTGGGACCAACACAAATATGCTCATTGGTTGCTTTTTCTTTGTTGCAACAGACTGTGCATAACCACAGTACATCGGTAGATGCACATTGTGCTGGTGCGTCCACTGTCCCGTGCAACTCATTAGTTGTTGTTAATCTAAGGCCCTATTTGGTTAAAAACTCCCTCGTCCCTACCTGTTGGGTTCTAGGGACTAAACATGGACTAAAGGTTATTAAATGACATGTTAAAAGACCATGTTACCCCTAGTAGTGAACTAATAGAGACAAGGTGCGATGCGTGGTAGGGGCAACTGTTGGAAAAAGTCCCAAAAAGACTCCCTTGGGGTCTTCTTTCTTTAGTCCCAAATGCCCACTTTTAGTCCCTAAAAGTCCCTCTTTGGTTTAGATGGGACTAACACGGAGTTTTTTTAGTCCCTACACCAAAATGTCCCTGTAAACAAACACCCTCTAATAATGCCGCTGGAAAATTGATGCAATGCCACAGTTAAAAGAAAATTACATGTTTAACGAATTTTATTGTTAATATAATTTCTATGTTAATATTAATCAATGCCACCGTTTGAGAAATGCTACTGTCTTGCTTTCTTTCCATTTAGATAAGGTAGATGCCTCTTTTTGTTAGCTTCTGTGTCATCCACCGTTATTGACCACTAATTGTTTCCTTTGCACCTCTGTGTAAACAGGGTTATCAGCTTCACCTCGTTGCCATTGTGACCTTTTGTTGCACTACACAAAACACTTTTGTTTTAAGAGTGTTTTGTGCAGTTTAACCAAAATGTCACACCGACAACGTTGCTTGATTGCTTGATCTTAGTGGAACTGCACAAGAGGACATCTTACTTCCTATCTGTTAAGGCGAATTTGGTTCAGATCTTCTTCTTGTGAGTTGTTTGAATTCCGCATCATGAGAGGTCAGTACTAGCCTTCTTTCACATGATTCTGCAGTGTGCATTCATATGTTGTGCTACTTGTACGATAATGTTGCTTGATTTTTGTGAGCTGCACAAATGGAGACAAGACTTCCAATCTGTATGTGCACCGTAATATCCCATTGAGGTAAGATAAGGATATTTCACAACTGCTGGCCTATATTTTGCCACTTTCATCAAAAAATTAAGTTTAGTACTATACTTGTGCTCCCTAATTAACATGCCAAATCTTACATTGAAGGCGAAGCTTGTTTGTTATTGAACCAAGTGATGAAGGGGAAGAACAAGGGGAAGACAAACAAAAATCAACTCCCGGTGCTGTAATGAAGCACTGGAACTGTGATGACACAAGTAATGATATAGTTTTGCATCTTAATTTATTGCTATGGCTAGAACAAGCAATTGTTTTGCCACTGATTTGATGCCACTCTTAATGTAATATGTAATTATCTCTACTTGTGCAAACAGGGATCTTCTTTTGAAGATACCATATATTTTAGTGGAACTGCACAAGAAGATGTTGGAAACATTAAACTAATCTAGGAGTATATAGTAAGCATGGCCACCATCGTAGATTGCAACAAATGGTTCCGGAGAATTGCTTCATCTGTATGCTCTACACAATAAGCCTCCTGACAAAGGTTGGTACTTGCCCACTGATTTCATCCATATGATTGAGCTTTGTCATCTCTATTGGTGTTGTGCTACTGTTTAGATACTGTCATGAAAAAGTGGTATTGTCCTTGAGAAGTGCTTCATCTGTGCTGTTTTAAATATTTCCTTTCCTTTTTTTCGAGCAAACAGTGATGCTAGCATTTAGTGGTCCTCTTGTCTTTGCACAACAGGATCATCTTCCTCTGAAGAAGAATATGGATTACGTGAAGTGACTAGTTCTGATTATGCCAGGATGAAGAAGCCATGTCTATCTTATCATAAGAAGGAGCAGTTGAAGGATGGTTACATTACTCCCCACAAGACCAAACTAACTTCAGCTCAGAAGGACTGACAAAATCTCCATTCTTTTGCTGTGATGCACGAGTACAATGTTGTTCTAGGATTCTTTCTGGTGAGTTCCATTTTTCTAAAAGTGTGCTCTACATGGACCATGTATGTGCCTGTTGAAACTATCAATTCATAGTACAGTTTGCTCTATACTAATCACTTTTTTGTATTTGTGCAAACAGGGGTACTCAGCTTGATTTCAATGGGAACTGCACAAAATGTTCATGAATACATCGAATCATTCATTTCCACCACAAGAAAGGAGGTGCCTATAAGTTCAAGGCGTTGCAACATATAAGGGCAAAATTATACAAGCTACGCGAGAATTTGGTTGATTTTGGTAGAACTGCACAAAAAGAACAGCTGGTTTATTTAGCACGAGGTGCCATGTCAATGTCCGAACTGATGGCAAACCCTGCCATTCCACAATCGTAGGCATTTGATATTTTGGAATGGGACAACCTTGTCAAATTTTGCTCATTGATTTTAGCAAGACATGCGTTTGATATTTTCGAATGGGACGCCCTTGCTGTCAGCAGCGTCGATCAATTTTTTTCTTTATTCTTTAGTTGTGAAGTAAATATTGCGTCTGACATGTGAGCCGCTGAGATGCATAATCATCGATTGTTTTGAATGTTCTATACGAATTGCCAGGCCTGTGTGTTTGATTGCAATGTACAGAAACGGTTAAAACCTGCTCAAACTCTTTGTACTCCTTCTGTTCCTTTTTACTTCGCACATTGTGAAAGTGCATACTTTTTTGTATAAGATTGGTCAAAGTAGAGATACTTTGACTCCAGACAAAACTTGTATGCAGACTAGAAAGGACCGGAGGGAGTACATGTGAAACTGCTGCAAACGAGGTGATCACCCTGGGAATAATGCTAGTACATTGTTTTGCATGCTCATCCAATGCCAGTGATACAGGAATTCGAACTAATCGAAATAAATTCATTCATACACGGTCGGATTTCATATAAACATGCTAGATTTCATTACATTTCATACATTCTTCAACTAAAAAGGGGTGTGCTGGAGGTATAATTAATTAACCGAAGCTACCCACCTGTGTCCCGTTGAGCCGAACAGAAGCTTCAGTGACTTAACTGCAGGTCCAGTTGCGTAACTGACATGTGGCCTGTTGGGCCACGTGTCAGTCAGCCAACTGCACCAGCAATTAAGTAGAAGCAGCATTATTCTCCAGCAGAACTCCCCGACTCCACGTTGCCGACAAGAAGCTAACCGGACGTCAATGGTCAACCTACCTAGCTTGGCTTCAATAGGAGGGTAGCAGCGGTGGCCTTACTTGGACCCGAGCGACGGCAACCTACCGTGTTCTACTCTTCCTCGTTTTCTGTGTGGCACGACATCATTGGTAGCGGGGCGGGGCCTCGGCGGAGCTGGCGATGTCCTCTATCTCATTGCCGGCGGGCGGCGCCTTAGCGGAGCGGTGGAAATCCTCCCCCGCGTTGCCGGCAGGGTGGGGCCTCGGCTGAGCCGACGATGTCCTCTGCCTCGTTGTTGGCGGGGTGGGACCTCGGCGGAGCCGGCGGTGTCCTCTGCCTCGTTGTTGGCACCGTGGGGCCTCGGCGGAGCAGGGACTCGTCGACGCCAGCGGAGCGGGGACTCGTCGGAGCCGGCATTGTCCTCTGCCTCATCCTCGGTCTCGCCAAACAGCGCCTCGCCCGCTTCATCGCCCTTTTTGCTAGCCTCTTTGTAGGCGGCCGCAGCCTCCGCCACCCGCATGCGGTCCCGCCAGCGCTTGAGATGGCCCTTGCGGGCGGAGCGGTACGAGTCGAGCAGCGCCTCCTGCTCTGCCCGCTCCGCGGCGATCTGCTCCTCCGCTTGCAGGTGCTCCTGGAGGAGATGGTGGTTGTAGGCGGCATCGGCCTGCGCCTCCTGGAACTGCTCCTGCCGCATCTGCCTCACACTGTCCATATATTGGGCACAGGCCTCGCCGATGGTCATGGTGCAATGCAGCGGCGAGGATGGCACGGAGGACAGGGTTCGCGCCGGATCGTCGACTACCATGTTCTCCATTGGGACGTTGTCGTCCTCCGGCTGCCTGCCGGCCAGCCGGTCGATAGCAATGGCTGCCATCTCCTTGTGGTTCGTTGTCTGCCCGTCTTGAAGAGCGTTGGAGCGCGAGGAAGCCATGGTGGGCAGTAGTGATGTGGACAGGAGAAAGGGAACGGATGCGGATGACTGCGGCTATGGCCGGCGCAGTAGTTTATATAGCAATGGTGGGCGGGCGGAGGGACGGACATGTGGCACCAGAGTAGCCTCCTCGGCAACCGCGTATCATTAATGTGGGCGGCAGATGGATGGACGGACGACACTTGTGTCGTTTGAAGGCGGAGCAATCGCCTGCACCGGGAAGCGGGGCGGGCGGCGCTGACTGTTTCAGGCAGAAAGCGCGCGCGGGTGAGGAGATGACTTTACTTGGAGAGGATGACAATGGGGACTCACCAGGTCCATAGCCTCACGTCTAGGTGAATAAGTCGTATTAGAAGGTGCATCACGACCTAGGTGCAAGCAGATTGGTGGAAAAGAAGAATATTTCTCTCTTCCAAACACAACATTTAATCACAACAGTTAAGAGGATGCCTTATTAGCTACCCATGTAGGCCATCGTAATTCATAGCATGCAAAGCGCTTTTATTTCTTGCCTAATAACCGCATGGACGTGCTGCATGCATTGGTCCTTGTCCGACCAAAAAAGGGAGGAAAGGGGTTTCCACGGGAGACAACGAGGCAAAGGTGGAAGCGCTCGCTGGAGTTATTTATTTTGCTTCCCCCTAGTTTCCTGACATCATGGTCCCACACCATTGTCAACCTATGTAGTACTAGTCAATAAATGAGAGAATTGCACAAGAAGCGGCCGACATCTGGGACCAAGCAGCTCGAGCAGTATTTGTGTTTTTGAGGTGTGAGCACTGCATAGTTTTTCGATGTTTAGCCCAGATATTAATTTTTCTCCTCTGAACAACAACGAAAACATCGCTACAGGTATTAACTGGGCGGGCTGTGGCCCGTCTAGCCCAGGCCAGATATCCAGCCTAGATATTAATTTTTTTTCAAGCTGAAAATGGCTAGCCCAGCTATACTTTTTTTAGGAATACCCATGCAAGGTCAAGTTGTTATTCTCCGCCCCACTAGGCTGCAAATCTTTCCTAGGAGGGGTGCATTAGGCTTAATAAGAAAATGGGCTTTAAAAATAATAAATGGGATGTAATTATAAAAACTGGGTAGTAACTATAAAAAAAATGCACCAAACATGTGATTACTTTATAAAATATTATTTTTGGATATTGAAAATTTTAATTTCATTAATTGTTGCGAGCGTAATGTTTCGTTGGATTTTTACGTAATATAAATTTATATTGAAATTGTATTTAATCTGACTAGAAATTTCGGGATAAAAATATTTCGGATCCCATCAAAATGTGGGAAATTTTATTGAATTCTGTTTTGTACGGTTGGTTGAAATGGGCTGTACTTTTAACAAACTGTAAATGGGCTGTAGTAAATTCCATTAGAATTCAAAAATGGGCTACACATTCTTACAAATCTCAAATGGGCTATAAGTTCTCTGCCACACACTTCTGGCCTTACTAAGTTGACGCGTCCCCTAAAAAACAGAGTTGACGCATATGCAAGGCTTTGTCAACTTATAGACAACACACGGTTCTAGCAGTAGTGGCCGTTGGATGTCCATCCAACGGATGCCATGCTTCTTCTTCAATCTCGGATATTCTAGCTTCACCCGCCCAAAAAATGATTCCTCCCCCTGACATCTGGGGCGCACCGTTTCAGAAGCTGACCTGTGGGCCTACTAAGTTGACGTACCAAGGGCTTTGTCAACTTAGTCAATATAAATGATTCTAGCTACAGTGACCGTACGATGTCCATCCAACGGCCGTAGTGCTTCTTCAACATCTGGTCTTCTTGCTCCAGCCGCCCAAAGCAGCGCCGGTCCTGCCGCCTGCTGCTGCCTCCCGTGGCTGGCTGTGCTGCCGTGGAGGCCTCACCGCCCCCTACTATTCCCACCACTGGCCAGGCCCTGCGGCGACGGCAGCCTCACACCGCAGCCGAACGAGTGAACCCTCATACTCCTCTCCGCGTGGGCATCCACTGCCGCGTCTTCACCGGCTCCGCGTCGTCCCCTTCCTAGGCCTCGCCATCGTCCACCGCACTGGTGCTCTCGGTGCGGCGTGGTCAACGTGGTCAAGGAACAACTTCCATTGGACATGGACTGTACGTGGAGAGGCTGACAACTGGGTCCACGGCGGCAGCAAGGAAGTGCCTCCTTATTATGCGGATAATGATTCCTCCACCTGACAGCAGGGACCCACCGGACGTGCCACCAGTATTTTGCGAAAAAAATCATTCCCCCTGACTACTGGGACCCACCGGACGGGCCACCGTATTTCGTGAAAAAAAACGTTCCCCCCGCTGTCAGCTCGGACCCACCGGAAGTGCCTCCTTATTACGCACAAAAAATGAATACTCCCCCGGCTAGCTGGGACCCACCTTGCTGGGAGGCTAACTTGTGGGCCTACTAAGTTGACGGGGACGAAGGGCTTTGTCAACTTAGTCAATATGAACGATTCTAGCTCCAGTGACCGTACGATGTCCATCCAACGGCCGTAGTGCTTCTTCAACCTCTGGTCTTCTTGCTCCAGCCGCCCAAAGCAGCGCCGGTCGTGCCGCATGCTCCTGCCTCCCGTGGCCGGTTGTGCTGCCGCAGAGGCCTCACCGCCCCTACTATTCCCACCACTGGCCAAGCACTGCGGCGACGGCAGCCTCACACCGCAGCCGAACCAGTGAACCCTCGTAGTCCTCTCCGCGCGGGCTTCCACTGCCGCGTCGTCCCCTTCCTAGGCCTCGCCGTCGTCCAACACCGTGGTGCTCTCCGCGCGGCATGGTCAACGTGGTCAAGGAACGACTTCCATCGGAAGAGTACTGTATGTGGAGAGGCTGACAGCTGGGTCCACGGCCACAGCCCAGTTTTTTTGTGATTTGCCAAGTAAGTCGCTTTGTCAGGCCTGTTGGACTGCAAATCTTTCAAGACGAGGAGAGCTTTCATTCGGCTGGCTGAGAAAATGGTCCATCAGTAATGAGAAATGGGTTGTACATTTTTAAAACACATCAAACCGGCAATTAGTTTCAAATATCTTTTTTATCATTTCAAGATTTTAAATTACATTAATTTTTATGCATGGAGAATTTGTTGGATTTTATATTGATATACATTTATTTTTAAAATCAGTTTTAATGTGACTCGAAATTTCAGGATTAAAAACAGTTCGGACCGCACCGAAATATGCAAAATTTCGTATAATTTTTTAACCGTTGCCACAATATGGGCTGTAATGCTAACAAAAAGAATATGGGCTCCAAAAAAAACCTTAAGAATTAGCAAATGGGTCGTAAATTATTAGAAATAATGGTAGATGGGTTGTATGCTATTTTCCACAGATTTGAGGCTTTCCCAAAAAAAGGTTGACGCACAAGCACTAAGTGTTGGATGTCCATCCAACGGCCGTCGTGCTTCTTTAATCTCTGCTCTTCCTGGTCCAGCCGCTCAAACAAGCGTCGGCGGGACTGCCTGCTGCCTCCTCCTCACGGCCGGCCGTGCTACCGCGCAGGCCTCACCGCCCGACTGTACTCCCATCGCTGGCCTAGCCATCCCTCTACTCACCCACACCTGTTGTTATTCTCCGGCGACGGCAGACGAACCAGTAAACCCTCGTACAGTCGTACTCCCCTCCGCGTGGCAAACAACTGCCGAGTCTTCCCTGCCTCCATGTCGTCCCCTTCCTAGGCCTCGCCGTCGTCCACCGCCCCGGTGCTCTCGGCGCGGCATGGTCAACGTGGTCAAGGAATGACTTCCATCGGACGTGGACTGTACGTGGAGAGGCTGACAGCTGGGTCCACGGCCACATCAAGGAAGTGCCTCCTTATTACGCGGAAAATAATGATTCCTCCACCTAACAGCTGGGACCCACCGGACGGGCCACTGTATTTCACGAAAAAAACGTTTCCCCCTGACTGTTGGGAGCCACTAGCTACATCTTTGCACGCAAGGAAGTGCGTCCGGGCAAAAAAAAACAATTCGCCCCTGACTGCTGGGACCCACCAGCTACATCTTCGCAGGAAAGGAAGTGCCTGACAGTTGGGATCCACCTGGTCGAAGCGTACATAACGTTGTCATTCTAGTCACGAACGTGTACGTACATACTGGTCGATGTAGAGGCGCGCACGTGTCGTAGTAGAGGCGTGCACGTGTCGTAGTAGAGGCGCGCACATAGCATGTACACGTACGTACATCGGCCAGGGTGCAAGAAAGAAAATACGGCCATGTATGTGTACATACGAGCGGGATCTCGAACGCCTACGCACGCATACGTACGCCCAGGGCTTGTGTACATGGCTGAGTCGGAACGGAGAAACAACATCGTCGTTGTGTTCATGGGGAGGCAACGGAATGTGTCATGTTCATGGGGAGGCAACGGAATGCGTCGTGTTCATGGGGAAGCAACGGAATGCATGAGAGCCAACCGGCTGGGTCAGAACGGAATGTGTGGCCGTGTTCATTGGGAGGGCTTGGATGGAACAGGCGATGGAAACGAGGCCTGGCGTATCGCACAACGAAGGAAACGGACCTCCTACGTTCGGAACGGGGTCTGGCGTACCGCAAAATGGAGTAAACGGACCTCCTACGGTCGAAACAGGGGTCCTGTTCATCGGGAGGGGTGTGGCGTACCGCCAAACGAACGAAACGGACTTTGTGTTGGAGTGCTACGGTCGAAACGGGGGCCCTGTTCATCGGGAGGGGTGTGGCGTACCGCAAAACGGGACTCCACGGGATACTGTTCATCTCCACCGTCGACCCCCTCCAGCCTCCACGGGCTACTGTTCATCCACTGTCGACCTCCTCTAGCCTCCACCTGCGACAGTTCATCCACAGGCTCCTGTTCATCCAGCCTCCATCGCGCGCTACTCCATCGACTACTGTTCAACCAGCCCTCTCCACGGGCTCCTGTTCAACCACCCCTCTGTCTATTGTTCATCCAACCCTCCATGGGGTGGCCCTGTTCATCCAGCCCTCCACGGGGTCCTGTTCATCCAGCCCCAACCGTCTCGATCGATCGGGGTCCTGTTCATCTAGAGGCAACACCATGGGGTCCTGTTCATCCACCCCCACCGGGAACTATTCATCCAACCCCCCCCTCGCAACGCTCATTGTTCATCCAGAGGCATCATCGATCGGCTTTTGTTTGCAGCAGTAGCAAAGGAATCACCCGATCGGGTTCAGTTAACAACCATCGATCGATCGATCGGGTTCAGTAATGCGTAGCCTGCAGTGCAATCACTTGGGTTCAGTTAGAGCTAACGCCTCACACACACGCGCGTACGTGTACGAGAGAAACGCGCATCGCTCGGCCCCCGACTTCTCACCGTAACCGGGAACTCCCCGAAATTTTCCTCGCCCTCGCTTCTACCACGGTTTTTTCCATCATGGGCGGCCCAAAGAATGTCATGTAGCTGTGTCTCCGGCCCGCCCAGGACGAAAAGCCCATTTTCTGTCATGATTTTTTGTCATAGAAGTAGGAGCCCACCACATCTATGATGATACCGGGTTTTGTCACAATTATCGTCCTAGAAGTGTCATATGTATGATAGAAAAAAAATCGTTCGGCCCAAAATGTCACGGATGTGTCCTTTTTTTGTAGTGAATACTCAGGTTAAACTTGACGAGCCTAGCATATAACAGATATGGCCTTGAAACACGGAGACCGAAAGGTCGAGCGTGAATCATATAGTAGATATGATCAACATAGTGATGTTCACCATTGAAACTACTCCATCTCACGTGATGATCGGACATGGTTTAGTTGATATGGACCATGTGATCACTTAGAAGATTAGAGGGATGTCTATCTAAGTGGGAGTTCTTAAATCATATGATTAATCAAACTTAAATTTATCATGAACTTAGTACCTGATAGTATCTTGCTTGTCTATGTTGATTGTAGATAGATGGCCCGTGCTGTTGTTCCGTTGAATTTTAATGCGTTCCTTGAGAAAGCAAGGTTGAAAGATGATGGTAGCAATTACACGGACTAGGTCCGTGACTTGAGGATTATCCTCATTGCTACACAGAAGAATTACGTCCTGGAAGCACCGCTAAGTGCCAAGCCTGCTGCAGGAGGAACACCAGATGTCATGAATGTCTGGCAAAGCAAAGCTGGTGACTACTCGATAGTTCAGTGTGCCATGCTTTATGGCTTAGAACCAGGTCTTCAATGACGTTTTGAACGTCATGGAGCATATGAGATGTTCCAGGAGTTGAAGTTAATATTTCGAGCAAATGCCTGGATTGAGAGATATGAAGTCTCCAATAAGTTCTATAGCTGCAAGATGGAGGAGAATAGTTTTGTCAGTGAACATATACTCAAAATGTCTGGGTATCATAATCACTTGACTCAACTGGGAGTTAATCTTCCTGTTGATAGTGTCATTGACAGAGTTCTTCAATCACTGCCACCAAGCTACAAAAGCTTCGTAATGAACTATAATATGCAAGGGATGAATAAGACTATTCTCGAGCTCTTCGCGATGCTAAAGGCCGCGGAGGTAGAAATCAAGAAGGAGCATCAAGTGTTGATGGTCAATAAGACCACCAGTTTCAAGAAAAAGGGCAAAGGGAAGAAGAAGGGGAACTTCAAGAAGAAGAACAAACAAGTTGCTGCTCAGGAGAAGAAACCCAAGTCTGGACCTAAGCCTGAGACTGAGTGCTTCTACTGCAAGCAGACTGGTCACTGGAAGCGGAACTGCCCCAAGTATTTGGCAGATAAGAAGGATGGCAAAGTGAACAAAGGTATATGTGATATACATGTTATTGATGTGTACCTTACTAATGCTCGCAGTAGCACCTAGGTATTTGATATTGGTTCTGTTGCTAACATTTGCAACTCGAAACAGAGGCTACAGATTAAGCGAAGATTGGCTAAGGACGAGGTGACGATGCGCGTGGGAAATGGTTCCAAAGTCGATGTGATTGCGGTCGGCACGCTACCTCTACATCTACCTTCGGGATTAGTATTAGACCTAAATAATAGTTATTTGGTGCCAGCGTTGAGCATGAACATTATATCTGGATCTTGTTTGATGCGAGACGGTTATTCATTTAAATCAGAGAATAATGGTTGTTCTATTTATATGAGTAATATCTTTTATGGTCATGCACCCTTGAAGAGTGGTCTATTTTTGCTAAATCTCGATAGTGGTGATACACATATTCATAATATTGAAGCCAAAAGATGCAGAGTTGATAATGATAGTGCAACTTATTTGTGGCACTGCCGTTTAGGTCATATCGGAGTAAAGCGCATGAAGAAACTCCATACTGATGGACTTTTGGAACCACTTGATTATGAATCACTTGGTACTTGTGAACCGTGCCTCATGGGCAAGATGACTAAAATGCCATTCTGCGGAACTATGGAGAGAGCAATAAATTTGTTGGAGATCATCCATACAAATGTATGTGGTCCAATGAATGTTGAGGCTCGTGGCGGATATCGTTATTTTCTCACCTTCACAGATGATTTAAGCAAATATGGGTATATCTACTTAATGAAACATAAGTCTGAAACATTTGAAAAGTTCAAAGAATTTCAGAGTGAAGTTGAAAATCATCATAACAAGAAAATAAAATTTCTATGATCAGATCATGGAGGAGAATATTTGAGTTATAAGTTTGGTCTTCATTTGAAACAATGCAGAATAGTTTCGCAACTCACGCCACCCGGAACACCACAACATAATGGTGTGTCCGAACGTCGTAATCGTACTTTACTAGATATGGTGCGATCTATGATGTCTCTTACTGATTTACCACTATCGTTTTGGGGTTATGCTTTAGAGACGGCCGCATTCACGTTAAATAGGGCACCATCGAAATCCGTTGAGACAACACCTTATGAACTGTGGTTTGGCAAAAAACCAAAGTTGTCGTTTCTTAAAGTTTGGGGTTGTGATGCTTATGTGAAAAAGCTTCAACCTGATAAGCTCGAACCCAAATTGGAGAAATGTGTCTTCATAGGATACCCAAAGGAGACTATTGGGTACACCTTCTATCACAGATCCGAAGGCAAGACTTTTGTTACTAAATTCGGAACATTTCTAGAGAAGGAGTTTCTCTCGAAAGAAGTGAGTGGAAGGAAAGTAGAAATTGACAAGGTAATTGTACCTGCTCCCTTATTGGAAAGTAGTACATCACAGAAAACTATTTCAGTGACACCTACACCAGTTAGTGAGGAAGCTAATGATAGTGATCATGAAACTTCAGATCAAGATACTACTGAACCTCGTAGATCAACCAGAGTGAGATCCGCGCCAGAGTGGTACGGTAATCGTGCTCTGGAAGTCATGCTACTAGATCATGATGAACCTACGAACTATGAAGAAGCGATGGTGAGCCCATATTCCACAAAATGGCTTGAGGCCATGAAATCTGAGATGGGATCCATGAATGAGAACAAAGTATGGACTTTGGTTGACTTGCCCGATGATTGGCAAGCAATTGAGAATAAATGGATCTTCAAGAAGAAGACTAACGCTGACGGTAATGTTACTGTCTACAAAGCTCGACTTGTTGCGAAAGGTTTTTGAAAAGTTCAAGGGATTGACTACAATGAGACTTTCTCACCTGTAGCGATGCTTAAGTCTGTCCGAATCATGTTAGCAATTGCCGCATTTTATGATTATGAAATTTGGCAAATGGATGTCAAAACTGCATTCCTGAATGGATTTCTGGAAGAAGGGTTGTATATGATGCAACCGGAAGGTTTTGTCGATCCAAAGGGAGCTAACAAAGTGTGCAAGCTCCAGCGATCCATTTATGGACTGGTGCAAGCCTCTCAGAGTTGGAATAGACGCTTTGATAGTGTGATCAAAGCATTTGGTTTTATACAGACTTTTGGAGAAGCCCGTATTTACAAGAAAGTGAGTGGGAGCTCTGTAGCATTTCTGATATTATATGTGGATGACATATTGCTGATTGGAAATGATATAGAATTTCTGGATAGCATAAAGGGATACTTGAATAAGAGATTTTCAATGAAATACCTCGGTGAAGCTGCTTACATATTGGGCATCAAGATCTATAGAGATAGATCAAGACGCTTAATTGGACTTTCACAAAGCACATACCTTGACAATGTTTTGAAGAAGTTCAAAATGGATCAAGCAAAGAAAGGGTTCTTGCCTGTGTTACAAGGTGTGAAGTTGAGTAAGACTCAATGCCCGACCACTTCAGAAGATAGAAAGAAAATGAAAGATGTTCCCTATGCTTCAGCCATGGGCTCTATCATGTATGCAATGTTGTGTACCTGACCTGATGTGTGCCTTGCTATAAGTCTATCAGGGAGGTACCAAAGTAATCCAGGAGTGGATCACTGGACATCGGTCAAGAACATCCTGAAATATCTGAAAAGGACTAAGGATATGTTTCTCGTTTATGGAGGTGACAAAGAGCTCATCGTAAACAGTTACATTGATGCAAGCTTTAACACTGATCCAGACGATTCTAAATCGCAAACCGGATACGTGTTTACATTGAACGGTGGAGCTGTTAGTTGGTGCAGTTCTAAACAAAGCGTTGTGGCGGGATCTACATGTGAAGCGGAGTACATAGCTGATTCAGAAGCAGCTGTTAGAATAAATCCGAGGCATATCGTTGATCATCCGAGGACCAAGCATCCACACGAGGCACGACACCGAGATTTGTTAACGAGGTTCACCAATATGGCTACATCCCCGGGGCTTGACTACGGGCGCTCTTCCCCGTGACACCGTCACAATACAGCACCTGGTCGCCCTGGACACTGGCACATGCCGCCGGCTTCCCCTGCGTTCCGGTTCTATTATGTTGGCATAGGTTACATCGTGTGTCTAGCCTCGCTATATATGAGAGGCCTAGGATACAAGTGTCCTACTAGGACACGACTCCATATCCTATCTAAACACAATACAACTACAAGTCCAAGTGTAACCTACTTTGTACACTATATTCGACACAACTATAACTAACTCCACCTTGGCGAATATTCTCCACCACCTTGAATTTGTCCATGCGTCAAACTTCCATGCACATTGGACTTGAGCTTATCCCATGAGTACCGCTGCTACTCTAAAGACACCATATGAGTCCACCTGCAACTTGTAGTCCCTCCTTTTCCTGACCACAATCAACACTCGAGCAAAATTAAGTTCCTCTTTACTCTAGTCTGTGCTCCCAAGTTCTAGAGTATCCATCAACATTATCACACACTGATAACTGACCTGCATGAAAGTGAACAACTCACATATTGGGTGTCACACATAAGAGTTACCTGAACTCAACATCACCACTCCTTTCTCGACCGCCTGTCTGAAACTTCAAGGAATTTCACCGTTGCTTGTAGTCATCCCGAGTCAAATTCGTAGTTGTCTCACCACATGTATGACCACCAGAGCCCTGGCCCGTCTCCATGTCCGTGCATACCGCACGCCTCACCGCTATTACCGCGTCGAGCCTCCGCTGTCCCGGTCGAGTCTCAAGGGTCGCGAAACCACACCACTCAACCCCCACTGCAGAGTACCACCGATCATCACCGACCGATGACGAGTTTCATGCTTCCATCAGACCACTGAGCTCCAGTATGAATTGCGTGCCTCTCGCTTTTTCCCGCTGAATAGGCTTCGACTCTCTGGATCCTTATACCGTAGCCCCTCAATCCAGCTCCACCATCAACATGACTCCATGGTAGATGATCAGTCCACCCTCGCGCCCCGTCGACCTCAAGCTCTCATGTGCACCGTCTTGAATCAACCCCGTGTCATAGTCTTGTAGAAGCCACACAAGACCTCGGGGCATGCGCCACGTGTTTCCATGCCCAGAAGTCGGTCACCATCAGCATCACGCTCCAACGTTGTCAGCGCCAATTCCACCACCGTCTTCTGTACCAAGCGACTTACGTCGATCCGTCAGACCTTGTTATAATAAATTCGAGGCAATATCGTTGATCATCCGAGGACCAAGCAATCACACGAGGCATGACACCGAGATTTGTTAACGAGGTTCACCGATATGGCTACATCCCCGGGGCTTGACTACGGGCGCTCCTCCCCGTGACACCGTCACAATACCGCACCCGTCGCCCTGGACACTGGCACATGCCGCCGGCTTCCCCTGCGTTCCGGTGCTATTATGTTGGCATAGGTTACATCGTGTGTCTAGCCCCGCTATATATGAGAGGCCTAGGATACAAGTGTCCTACTAGGACACGACTCCATATCCTATCTAAACACAATACAACTACAAGTCCAACTGTAACCTACTTTGTACACTATATTCGACACAACTATAACAGCAGCAAATGAAGGAGTCCAGATGAAGGAGTTCATATCTGATCTAGGTGTCATACCTAGTGCATCGGGTCCAATGAAAATCTTTGCAGACAATACTGGAGCTATTTCCTTAGCGAAGGAATCCAGATTTCACAAGAGAACCAAGCACATCAAGAGACGCTTCAATTCCATCCGGGATTTAGTCCAGGTGGGAGAAATAGAAATTTTCAAGATACATACAGATCTGAATGTTGCAGACCCGTTGACTAAGCCTCTTCCACGAGCAAAACATGATCAGCACCAAGGCTCCATGGGTGTTAGAATCATTACTGTGTAATCTAGATTATTGACTCTAGTGCAAGTGGGAGACTGAAGGAAATATGGCCTAGAGGCAATAGTGAAGTTATTATTTATTTCCTTATATCATGATAAATGTTTATTATTCATGCTAGAATTGTATTAACCGGAAACATAATACATGTGTGAATACATAGACAAACAGAGTGTCACTAGTATGCCTCTACTTGACTAGCTTGTTGATCAAAGATGGTTAAGTTTCGTAACCATTGACATGGGTTGTCATTTGATTAACATGATCACATCATTAGGAGAATGATGTGATTGACTTGACCCATTCCATTAGCTTAGCACTTGATCGTTTAGTTTGTTGCTATTGCTTTCTTCATGACTTATACATGTTCCTATGACTATGAGATTATGCAACTCCCATTTACCGGAGGAACACTTTGTGTGCTACCAAACGTCGCAACGTAACTGGGTGATTATAAAGGTGCTCTACAGGTGTCTCCAAAGGTACATGTTGGGTTGGCGTATTTCGAGATTAGGATTTGTCACTCTGATTCTCGGAGAGGTATCTCTAGGCCCTCTCGGTAATGCACATCACTTAAGCCTTGCAAGCATTGCAACTAATGAGTTAGTTGCGGGATGATGTATTACAGAATGAGTAAAGAGACTTGCCGGTAATGAGATTGAACTAGGTATTGAGATACCGACGATCGAATCTCGGGCAAGTAACATACCGATGACAAAGGGAACAATGTATGTTGTTATGCGGTTTGACCGATAAAGATCTTCGTAGAATATGTAGGAGCTAATATGGGCATCCAGGTTCCGCTATTGGTTATTGACCGGAGACGTGTCTTGGTCATGTCTACATAGTTCTCGAACCCGCGGGGTCCGCACGCTTAACGTTACGATGACAGTTATATTATGAGTTTATATGTTTTGATGTATCGAAGGTTGTTTGGAGTCTAGGATGTGATCAAGGACATGACGAGGAGTCTCGAAATGGTCAAGACATAAAGATTGATATATTGGAAGCCTATATTTAGATGTCGGGAGTGTTCCAGGTGAAATCGGGATTTTACCGGAGTACCAGGAGGTTACCGAAACCCCCCGGGGCCTTAATGGGCCTACATGGGCCTTAGTGGAAATAGAGGGTAGCAAGGGAAGTGTGGGGCGCGCCCCCAAGGCCCAAACCGAATTGGTTTAGGGCAAGGGGGGCCGGCCCTCTCTTTCCTTCTTCCCCTCTTTCTTTTCTTCTCCCGAATCCTATTCCAACTAGGAAAGGGGGGGGAGTCCTACTCCCGGTGGGAGTAGGACTCCTCCTGGCGCGCCCTCTCCCTGGACGGCCGCACCCCCTTGTTCCTTTATATACGGGGGCAGGGGCACCCCATAGACAACAGTTGATCTCTTGATCTCTTAGCCGTGTGCGGTGCCCCCCTCCACCATAGTCCACCTCGATAATACTGTAGCGGTGCTTAGGCGAAGCCCTACGTCGGTAGAACATCAACATCATCACCACGCCGTCGTGCTAACAAAACTCTCCCTCAACACTCGGCTGGATCGGAGTTCGAGGGACGTCATCGGGCTGAACATGTGCTGAACTCAGAGGTGTCGTACATTCGGTACTTGATCGGTCGGATCATGAAGACGTACGACTACATCAACCGCGTTGTGCTAACGCTTCCGCTTTCGGTCTACGAGGGTAGTAGAAAACACTCTCCCCTCTCGTTGCTATGCATCACCATGATCTTGCGTGTGTGTAGGAAATTTTTGAAATTACTACGTTCCCCAAAAGGGCTTGCCTGGTTGCTCTCCAGACAGAAACGGGCCCTCGAAGGTGAAGTAGGCGATCACTAGTTCAATCGCAGTCTCGGTGTCTGTGTACTAGAGTAGGGGTACCCTATTACCCCGAACTCGTGCACGGTCAGTTGCAGCGCCCCGCGGCAAGGCTTGCCGAGTGACCGCCAGGACCCTCCGTGGTTCCCTTGAAGACCATTCAAGAACAAAGTACTCAAACTAAGGCCCCGACAAGAGGAGCTTGCCGGGAAGGCCAACTAAGGCCCCGGCAAGAGGAGCTTGCCGAGAAGGCCAACCAAGGCCCCGGCAAGAGGAGCTTGCCGGGAAGAGACAAGACCCCGGCAAGAGGAGCTTGCCGGGAAGGCCACTCAAGGCATACCAAGAAGGCTTGCCGCGACGCGCCCTGCGTCCCGGCAAGATCCGACGAGCGACAAGCTTCCGGACGCGACAAGACGACGACCGCGACAAGGAGCTTGCCGCGGGAAACCCCCACTTCGTGCCCGCGCTCCAGCACACCTGCAACGTGTCGCTTTGGGACTCTCCCAAGCACACGTGGCAGGAGGCCATGCAGCTAGGGCTACGTGGTGGCAAGCGGAGATGAAGAGAAGCCCATCGTGGCAAACGGTGGCGCTCCAAACGGTCACCTTTTGCACTGTTTAGGAGACTCAGACAGGCATTTAATGCCCTTGTCCCCTGCCGTTAGAGTTAGGTAGGGTGCACTGTATTCACAGTAGCGGGAGCTGCACCTACCGCATCCTTTTCCATTTTTACCCTTCTTGTCTACGTTGCCCCCTGTCGGTGACCCCTTGAGAGTATAAAAGGAGGCCCAAGCGCAACGTAGAAAGGGGGGAGGTTCGGCCAGTTCGGCTCGTTCAACACCAGGAACACTCTCACGCTCAGTCTGGCAGCGTCTATCGCTCCTGAGCAAGAATCCAATACAATCAAACAAGCAGCAGTAGGGTTTTACGCATCCGTGCGGCCCGAAGCGGGGTAAAATCGCCCGCGTGCACCGCCTCGATCCGCTCTTTGTGCGCTCTCCGCCCCCCACCGAACCGAAAGGGGCCCTGTCCCCATAGGTCTCGGCGGAATCAGCATCGCCCCAGACGCTGCCAGACTGAGCGTGAGAGTGTTCCTGGTGTTGAACGAGCCGAACTGGCCGAACCTCCCAACCCTTTCTACGTTGCGCTTGGGCCTCCTTTTATACTCTCAAGGGGTCACCCACAGGGGGCAACGTAGACAAGAAGGGTAAAAATGGAAAAGGATGCGGTAGGTGCAGCTACCGCTTACTGTGGATACAGTGCGTCCTACCTAACTCTGATGGCAGGGGACAAGGGCATTAAATGCCTGTCTGAGTCTCCTAAATAGTGCAAAAGGTGACCGTTTGGAGCGCCACCATTTGCCACGATGGGCTTCTCTTCATCTCCGCTTGCCACCACGTACCCCTAGCTGCACGGCCTCCTGCCACGTGTGCTTGGGAGAGTCCCAAAGCGACACGTTGGCAGGTGTGCTGGAGCGCGGGCACGAAGTGGGGGTTTCCCGCGGCAAGCTCCTTGCCGCGGCCGTCGTCTTGTCGCGTCCGGAAGCTTGTCGCTCGCCGGATCTTGCCGGGACGCAGGGCGCGTCGCGGCAAGCTTTCTTGGTATGCCTTGAGTGGCCTTCCCGGCAAGCTCCTCTTGCCGGGGTCTTGTCTCTTCCCGGCAAGATCCTCTTGCCGGGGCCTTGGTTGGCCTTCCCGGCAAGCTCCTCTTGCCGGGGCCTTGGTTGGCCGCCAGGTAGGGGGCGTCGAGATCGTGCGAATCCGATCCGGCGTGCACGCAAGCTAAGTCTTCATCGTCATGCCTCCTAAGGAGCGGGCGAGCAAAAGAACGACGCCAGTGCGGCAACAGAAAAAGCTAAGTCGTGCGAAACTTTAGATTTTTCCTTTCTATATAAGGTTATCCGCCTCGGAGATCTTGTTCTTTGTACGGAAAACCCGTGCGCGGAGGAATCAACTCGTAGCTAGTTGCGCCCTTACTTTGTTTCGAGTCCGCTCAACAACTTAAGTGAGCTGCTAGCGCCCTTACTTTGCTTCGAGTCCGCTCAGCAACTTAAGTGAGCCGCTAGCGCCCTTACTTTGTTTCGAATCCGCTCAACAACTTAAGCGAGCTGCAACTAGTTGCGACAAGATTGCTTGTCGGTAGCGACCCCGCCAGCAGGCTGCTGAAGTTCCGCACTCGGCGCTCGCGGCAAGGGTGCCTGCACCGGCAAGTTTCCCTAGAAAGCGTAGGGTGGACGTACAAAGAGAGGTTGAACAGGAAGATAGCATGCGCTATTTATTTGAGATTTCTGCATATACCTGTATGCCGAGGAGCCTTCTCGGGGCTAGTTGCGCTCCCTGTTACCTCGAGTCCGCTCGGCAACTTGTGCGGTTGCGCTAGAACCAGGAAGGTAAATCTTTCCGGGAGGCGTTGTTCCCGAATAGCCGCTAAGGGCCCGTTCCCTCAAGCGCTAATGGCTGGATCATACGCACCGGAAAGCATTCCAGCAGGCATAGGGAATATGCAGCAAAAGTCAAAATTCGCAAGCAAGTTAAGTGCACTTCGGATGCTAATCGCTTGTTATGTTTGAACGCAGTTATGGCCCGGGGGCTGGCAACGCCCTTAGGGCCAATCTCTTCGGCGTCAAGAACGACGAAGTTCTTCGCCATAAGCCTTCCCGGCAACGATCTTGTCGGGAGCCGGCGTCAAGAACGACGAAGTTCTTCGCCATAAGCCTTTCCGGCAACGATCTTGCCGGAAGCCGGCGTCAAGAACGACGAAGTTCTTC
This sequence comes from Triticum dicoccoides, assembly GCF_002162155.2. Taxonomy (NCBI): domain Eukaryota; kingdom Viridiplantae; phylum Streptophyta; class Magnoliopsida; order Poales; family Poaceae; genus Triticum; species Triticum dicoccoides. Next base: position 541,531,932 of record NC_041380.1, on the reverse strand, counting down.
GCCATAAGTCTTTCCGGCAACGGTCTTGCCGAAAGCCGGTGTCAAGAACGACGAAGTTCTTCGCCATAAGCCTTTCCGGCAAAGATCTTGTCGGGAGCCGGCGTCAAGAACGACGAAGTTCTTCGCCATAAGCCTTTCCGGCAACGGTCTTGCCGAGAGCCGGTGTTAAGAACGATGAAGTTCTTCGCCATAAGCCTTTCCGGCAATGATCTTGTCGGGAGCCGGCGTCAAGAACGATGAAGTTCTTCGCCATAAGCCTTCCTGGCAACAAGCTTGCCGGAAGCCGGCATCGAGAACGTCAAAGTTCTCTGCTGAAAATAAAAGCCTTCCTGGCAACGAGCTTGCCGGAAGCCGGCATCGAGAACGTCAAAGTTCTCTGCTGAAGATAAAAGCCTTCCTGGCAACGAGCTTGCCGGAAGCCGGCATCGAGAACGTCAAAGTTCTCTGCTGAAGATAAAAGCCTTCCTGGCAACCAGCTTGCCGGAAGCCGGCATCGAGAACGTCAAAGTTCTCTGCTGAAGATAAAAGCCTTCCTGGCAACCAGCTTGCCGGAAGCCGGCATCGAGAACGTCAAAGTTCTCTGCTGAAGATAAAAGCCTTCCTGGCAACCAGCTTGCCGGAAGCCGGCATCGAGAACGTCAAAGCTCTCTGCTGAAGATAAAAGCCTTCCTGGCAACCAGCTTGCCGGAAGCCGGCATTGAGAACGTCAAAGTTCTCTGCTGAAGATAAAAGCCTTCCTGGCAACTAGCTTGCCGGAAGCCAGCATCGAGAACGTCAAAGTTCTCTGATGAAGATAAAAGCCTTCCAGGTAACGAGCTTGCCGGAAGCCGGCATCGAGAACATCAAAGTTCTCTGCTGAAGATAAAAGCCTTCCTGGCGACCAGCTTGCCGGAAGCCGGCATCGAGAACATCAAAGTTCTCTGCTGAAGATAAAAGCCTTCCCGGCAAGCCAGTATCGCTGGGGGCTGTGAGTGCCAAGAATCGTCCACGGCAAACCAGAGTTGCCGAGGGCCGCAATATCAGATAAGTCTTTTATCCCTCATCATGCATCCTCTTATGGACTGGGGAATGCGAAACCACGTTTCTTCCCGAAAACTGCCGCGCTCCCTCAACTCTAGGCCATGCGGCTCGTTCTCGGGGCCAAGTTTGGTCGTAGTCACGGCAGCAAAGGGATGAAACGAGGAGACCGCACCCACCTCGTTCCTGCCTCCGTCAAAAGCGTGAGAAAGGTTGAGCGACGTGGGAAGGCGGCAGGGCCTGTTGCTGGGAGATGAAATGTCTGTCCGAAGGATACCAAGGATTTGCTCCTTGGCGTGGGTTTAACTCACGAGACAAATAACCCGGCAAACATCCCCTTTTCGTTAAAAAACATCCCACTCAGGTACAGTCCATAGAGGATGAAAAACATGAAAGAGAGGATTACAAGTTCTAAGATACAGCTAAGGCCTGAAGGCTTACAAATTAAAAAGATAAGATGCCCGTAATCCCTTTCCTGTCCCCCTTTTCAGGAGGCAGGTAAAGGAGGCGAAAAGGGCAAAAAGGAGTGCCTAGGCGAGCTACGGGTGCCAGAAGACACCAAGGGAACATCCCAGGGGCCGTCCGAAGGCTGGACGGCGACGGCGGCGCCGGAAGCAGGGCTCGAAGACGGGGCGACAGGACGTCAGCACGCTGTCGAGGGCACCACGCCCTTGTACTCCGGCTTGACGGCCTTGTCGCCTGCCCTCTTCCCCTTCCGCAGCCTCCCTACGCCAGCCGCCCAAGGAGACGACCCCGGGGAGTTCAAGAAGCCGGCGACGCGGATGATGGAGTCGCCGGTGCCGCGCAAGGCGGCGCCCGACGCCTAGTCGGACCCGCTACCCCGCCGCCCGCTACCCTCGTCGTCACTGTCGCTCCCCTCCTCGTCGCTCTCGCTCGAGGAGGAGCCTTCGCTGTCGGAGGAGTTGTCCACGCAGCACTTCGCCCGAGTGCCGAAGCACCCGAAGGCCTTGACGGAGAGGAGATCGCCCTCCATCAACTTAAAATGGAGGGTAAACCCCTCCGTCAAGCTGTGGATGCAGGCGAACATCTTCCACCCTCGATCAAGATACATCACATTAGGGGCTGGGAACACAACGCGGACTCGCGTGCCGCTGATCCCACAGCCCCTCATGTGCAGTCTCAGCGTCTCGGGCGGGTCCACTTCCATCGCGCGCGCAAACGGAGCTAGAAGCCGGAGGCGACGACGAGGCGCCCGGCGTAGCCTGACGAAGAACTCGCAAGGGTCGTCCCCTATATGGACCGCCGTGGGGGGAGGAGCCGCCGGCGGAGGTGAAGCTGACGCGCCGCCCCGTTCGCCTCTTCCCCGAGCGCCTCGACCTCGTCCTCGACCTCGCCCCCTCCCTCTTCCCCTCATGGCTAGCTCTGCCACCACGGGCGCAGAAGAGGGAGAGATGCGCTGTCTGGCGGCGACCCTTGCCGCCACCGATGAAGGGCCTGGGTTCCCTTTCTCCATGGCAGATGAGAGAAAGGGGAGCAGAAGCTGAAGAAAGGAGAAGATGAGAGAGTGCGGGTTTCTATGCTCCCATCCCGCTCTTTATAAAGGAGCGAGGTGGGGGCTCGGCCGCCCCGCTCAGCGAATCAAGGAACGGGAAGGACAGGGAGTCGGGGCCAACCCGCTCGCGACGGCCCAGTTTCCTACTCCACCGTCCATGACCCCAAGCGGTGGGAGCTGCGTGGCGGGGATGCAGAACTAAGGCGACAGATGAGGCGGCCTCGCTCCGCCCCGTGAACGTGGGGAGTGGACGTCCCGAAAACCGCGCACCGGCCCCATCCAGTAAATACACCACGCCCCCACACCTACCTCCGTTTAAGGAGGAGGGCGTGAACCATCCCCATCATCGTGGCCTGACGCATGCTCGGGGGGCTTAGCCCCACGCACGCCACCCATGATCTCACCCATGACGCCGCGTTTGACACGTGCCGTTTTGGGCGTGCCCGGTGGGAGCGGAGAGATATGCGGTGTGACCTAGGCCGCGCGTGCCCGTGCACTGTTTTGGGCCTGGCCCAACAGCGCTCGGCACCGTGTATGGCCCAGGCCCGGGGGCTCCTGTCGGTGTACTAGAGTAGGGGTACCCTATTACCCCGAACTCGTGCACGGGCAGTTGCAGCGCCCCGCGGCAAGGCTTGCCGGGTGACCGCCAGGACCCTCCGTGGTTCCCTTGAAGACCATTCAAGAACAAAGTACTCAAACCAAGGCCCCGACAAGAGGAGCTTGCCGGGAAGGCCAACTAAGGCCCCGGCAAGAGGAGCTTGCCGGGAAGGCCAACCAAGGCCCCGGCAAGAGGAGCTTGCCGGGAAGGCCAACCAAGGCCCCGGCAAGAGGAGCTTGCCGGGAAGAGACAAGACCCCGGCAAGAGGAGCTTGCCGGGAAGGCCACTCAAGGCATACCAAGAAGGCTTGCCGCGACGCGCCCTGCGTCCTGGCAAGATCCGGCGAGCGACAAGCTTCTGGACGCGACAAGACGACGGCCGCAGCAAGGAGCTTGCCGTGGGAATCCCCCACTTCGTGCCCGCGCTCCAGCACACCTGCCAACGTGTCGCTTTGGGACTCTCCCAAGCACACGTGGCAGGAGGCCGTGCAGCTAGGGGTACGTGGTGGCAAGCGGAGATGAAGAGAAGCCCATCGTGGCAAACGGTGGCGCTCCAAACGGTCACCTTTTGCACTGTTTAGGAGACTCAGACAGGCATTTAATGCCCTTGTCCCCTGCCGTCAGAGTTAGGTAGGGTGCACTGTATCCACAGTAGCGGTAGCTGCTCCTACCGCATCCTTTTCCATTTTTACCCTTCTTGTCTACGTTGCCCCCTGTCGGTGACCCCTTGAGAGTATAAAAGGAGGCCCAAGCGCAACGTAGAAAGGGGGGAGGTTCGGCCAGTTCGGCTCGTTCAACACCAGGAACACTCTCACGCTCAATCTGGCAGCGTCTATCGCTCCTGACCAAGAATCCAATACAATCAAACAAGAAGCAGTAGGGTTTTACGCATCCGTGCGGCCCGAAGCTGGGTAAAATCGCCCGCGTATACCGCCTCGATCCGCTCTTTGTGCGCTCTCCGCCCCGCACCGAACCGAAAGGGGCCCTGTCCCCATAGGTGTCGGCGGGACCAGCATCGCCCCCGACACTCGGGGCCTACCGGAAAGAAGTAACGGAGGGGAAACACAGTAAATAACAGAGCAATAAAATCATCGCAAAGCATAACATGGCAATACACGGTGCTAGGGGTGATCTAACGACGTACAAGGTACTACCGGTGAAAGGGGGAATCATCCGGGAAAGTATTCCCGGTGTTTCGCGTTTTCGAACAAATGAACCGGAGGGGAAAAGTTTCATGTTTGCTATGCTAAGGACGTGTGGCTGACAATCGGACTGCATATCCGGATTCGTCTCGTCGTTCTGAGCAACTTTCATGTATAAAGTATTTTGATCCGAGATACAATTTATTTTCTATTAATTTTTAAAGTTTTATTCATTTTCTGAAATTATTATTAATTCAAAATTAAAAGAGTAAAATGCTACGGGTACCCAGAAATGTACCCAGCAGAATACACGTGAGGCTGACAGTGGGGGTCCAGTCAACTGCCTAGTCAGCAGTTGACTGGTCAAAGGTCCAGTGGGACCCAGGTGTCATAGGCAGTAGTTCAATTGATTTTGACTATTTAGCTTAATTGGTGGTGGGACCTATCTGTCAGCGAGACATTTAACTTCAGAGTTATTTTAAACTAATCTAAATTAGTGTGGGGGGTCCACTTGTCAGGGGGTGTTAGGGGTGGCTGTTAGTGGGGGATTAGTACCCTAACTAAACAGGGGGTGGCCTCATTAGCAGGCACAACCGGCAAAGGACACGGGCCGCCTGGGGTTGGGCGCAGTGCGGCCAGCCGACAGGGGTTGCGGTGGGCGAGCGCAGTAGGGCACCCTCACGCTGTGCGCTGGAGCGGGGTGCGGTCGGCGACAAGCAGTAGTGGCGGCGGTAACACGAAGCAGCAGCGGCGAGATGCGGAGGCGGCGGGCGGCGGCTAGAGGAAGCGGGAGCGACCAAGCGCAGCAGCAGGAGGCCGTGGTGGCGCTAGGCAGCTGCGCGACATCTAGGGCTGGACGTACGAGCGAGCTTTTAGGCTCGGCTCGAAGCTCGCTCCAGTTCGCCCGCTAGAGCTCGGCCCGATAGGATAATTAGGCGAGCCGAGCTATGAAAATAGGCCCGATTATCGATCGAGCCGAGCCGAGTTTCGCCCGGTCCAACTCGGTGACTCGTTCAGGCCCAGCCCAATCCCGTCGGCCTCGCAGGGCGTTAGGTCACAGTGAGTGTGTGACGCAGTTTCCTCACCCTTCTCCCTTTCTCTGGTCGGCGCCGTCACCCCTCTTCTCGTCGCGCCGCAAGCTGCACTCATCGGGTGCGGCACCGACAGGGATGGCCGACGCCGCTTTCCCTCACCACAGCAGACACGTCTCCCCTAGTTTCTCACCTAATGACATGAGTAGGTAAGCGATCTCCTCTGTCCTTCCCATCCCTAGCGCTATCTACCTGGACTGGCGCACACACACGAAGGAATTGGATGGATGTATCATGGATGGATGCTTGTGATTGTGGCTAGAGGTCGCAGCTAGCTAGGAAACGCGATGGATGGATGCTACATGAATTTAATGGATGGATGCTTGTGCTTGTTGGATGGAGAGTGCAGCTTGCTAGGATGGATGCTGCACGAATTTGATTGATGGAGTGATGAATTTGCTTTGTGATTCATTGTGTAGACTGGTTATTTTATTATCTATGTAAATTTGTGTTGATGATTGACCATTTGTTCTTTGCTGATGTGTGCAGAGCCCTGCCATCGCAAGAATGGACAAGGAAAAGGGGAAGAAGAGGAGCTTGGTTTCCATTATGAAGACTAAGCCGCTGTCCTGGCCTTCCGGGAAGCAAAAGGGGAAGGGCTACTGCATCACTGCCGAGGAAGCGGGCGAAACATTACAGCAATGTCCCGCTCGCTGAGTTGATGTTTAGGGTAAAACAAACTTCGCAACGTCCAAGCTCATGTGTTTGCTGTTTTTGCTATCCAAAGGTCAAATATATGCATGTGCGCAAGCTCATGTATGTGTTGTTTTTGTTATCCGAAAGTCAAATATAAGTTTGTACAAGCTCATGTATATGCTGTTTTTGGTATCCAGAAGTCAATATATGTTTGTACAAGCTTATGTATGTCCTGTTTTTACTATCAAAAAGATGAATATATGCGTGTCTAAGCTCAAGTGTGTGATGTTTTCGTGTGCTAGGCAATGAAGCATGATAAGCAAGCGGAGGAGGATGATGAAGAAGAGGACAAGGATGATCAAGATACTCTGCTTGAGGAGGAAGATTCTCATTTTGATGTCAAACCGCTAAGTGTTATGCTGTACAAAATTGCATTGTTTGGCTGTCAACGTTCAATATATTTGCTGTATAAAGTTCAAAGGAGGTATTGTCCAAAATTAAAAAGCAATGCTGCCCAATTCTTTGTTTGACATATTTGTTCCATTTCCTCTACACTTTTCATAGAAGAAAGCTTATCTTTCGTCACTATGCCTATTTTTAAAACCATAGACTACTAGATGTTGCATTATTAGCAATATAGACTGTTGTCAATATTTGTTTGGCTGTCAACGTCCACTATGACCATTTTTTAAACAATTTCCTCTACATTTTCTCATTTTATATGTCAAAGTGGTAAGTATTATGCTATGCAAAATTTATTTGTTTGGCTATCAATATTTGATGTTTTGCTGTGTAAAGTTCAAAAGTAAGTGTTGTCCAAAATTCAATACAAATGTTTCCCAATTCTTTCTCTCATATCTGTTCCGTTGTTACAATTTTCGTAGAAGAATTCATAGAAGAAATCTTATTTTTCATTACTATGACCATTTCTTGAAACGATAGGCTGCAGGAGGTATTGTCCAAATCTTATTATGGTTTGTCTTCCAAAACATGGGTTTAATAGCTGCAGAAAATCAAGACAGTGGACTAAAACAGAGGTTCTATACGTAAAAGAGATTCCGGTGGCAGCTAGCTTACGAGCCGGCTCGGTCTGAGCCGAGCCATACCTGAAGCGAGCCGAGCTGCCTAAAGTAGGCTCGTTGGCTGAGCGAGCCGAGCCGAGCCGAGCCGAGCCGCTCTAGAGACAGCAGCAAGCAATCACGCGGGGCCGCAGCAACATCGAAAGGCAGCAGCAGCCAAGCAGGGAGCGGCCGGGACGGGCCCTGGCGTGCGACGACGCAGCCATGGCAAGCTGGGCGGCGGGGTGCAGGGGCGCCGTGGAGGGGGCACGCGCGGATGGGCGTGGGAGGCGGGCACGAGCGCAAGGGTGCGACAAGAAGATGAGAGACCTTGGGCGGGGGCGCAGGCATACGTGTGCAGGTGAGCGTGGAGGTCCGGTCATGGCTGCCTCAATGGGAGCAGGCGGACGCAGCGACTAAATCGAAGGGGATAAGCGGGATTCGGGGAGAGGATATCACCAAGGAGCCGGGGACGTGGTCGGGGAGGCCGGGGACGGTCGGGATGGTGCGGATCGAAAGCAAGATGGCGGCGGCCCGACGAAGGAGACGAAGACGATGGCAGTTACGCAGCTCCCCAGCTTGATACGACACCCAGAACGGATGCTGTCGACCGTGGTAGACCTCGTGGACGTACACCCGAGCGATAGCGAGAACGATGGCTGCGGCAACAACGGTGATGAGTGCGGTCACCGCGCAAGTTCTCCAGCTCGTTTTGAGCCGAGGAAGAGAGGGGCGAAGGGGGTCAAGGGGGCGACTGGTCGAGCATAGGTTAGGGTTTCGGGGGGGCATTAATATAGGCCGAGGGGGCACGTGGTCGCCATCCATGGCCATGGTGCCCTGGATGTGTGCCACACCCTCCTCTGCCTTTGTAGCGTGAGGTAAGGGAAAGGCCCTAGTGGGTTGGGCCGAATGCACTGTAGCTGCAGAGAGCCCAGCCACACAGTAGTTTAGGTCATTTGCCTTTTTTTTTCTTTTTCTATTTTCTGTTTTGTGTTTTCTTCTCTGTTTACATTTAATTTTACTACTAAATAATTTTAATTAGTTATGAAACTTGGCACCTAAATGTTTACTACTAAGTTTGCCTTTTACTACTAAGTTTGGAGTCAAATGAAGAAATTCAAATTTATATTTGAATTTAAATGTTTTTATTTAATCCCGCTGATGCACTAAAATATTCCTAGGGGAAAATTAAAAATTCATTTAATGTTGGTTCCTACATGTTAATTGTTTGGTGAATATCTACAACCCGTTGAACATTTTAGTGTTGTAGTTTTGGAGAAATATTATTTTTGACATTATTGTAATTTTTGAATTTGAACTTTGCTTGGATCAAAGTGGGGTTTAGAAGATTGATTGCGACGACATGGCACCATTAGTGTGTGATTACCGTAGCTTGATTATCCGGGTGTCACAATTCTCCTCCACTACAAGAAATCTTGTCCCGAGATTTAAGAGATGGAGTAAGGAGGAATGTTCTGATTACGAAATTCCATCGAGTCTTCTTGGTCTTGGTTGCTCTTCTCGAGGAGGCCATTCCATTGCATTGATGCGTCATGATGAAGCTGCCATCCTTTCTTCGGGGTCTTCATCGTACTTACGAAAGGTCAAGGGGTAATTTCGGAAAATGGACCTCTACACGGGTGCTTATCTGGGTGATAACTCAGGGAAGGTGGCGGAAAGTAACTCTCGAATCAAAACTTTTAAGAAAATCTCGAGAGCAAAGTAAGAAGGTACCATGAGAAGTTTCAAACGGATAGACAATCGTTCGATCTCTGGAACAAAGTGTGAAAGGGGTCCAGAGTAATGAGAATAAGTATTGCATTTGATACCATAATAGATCACTAGGCAGGTGGTCCGTGAATTACAAACGAAGTCAAGCGCGAGGAATAACTTTGGCAACAGGGTGTACAGGAGAGTCAGGTTTCGATCCTGTGGAACTGTGGGTTAGGAGCCCACCATGTGGTTAAAAGTAGGAAGGGCGTTGACATCTTGAACGGTCATGAAAGACATGTCATAGTGTAACCTATCAGTTATGTCGGCACCAAGGGAGAGGGACGAAGAGAACCATTTTCCTTCTCGTTGAGCGAGGCGGACCAATAGGCAAAGTTCTCATCCATCGGTGGTTACCAGAATGTCATCAACAAAAGCAATAGGGTCTTACTGACAGTTGTACACCGGGATGTTTACATAAGCAGGATAATATTATTGCTTAGATCATATAGATCACAAGAAAGGAAAATGTGATCATCAGATTAAACAGAACAATGGAAATGAAAATGTGCTTAAACACATAATTCAGTGGTATATCCTTGCCAAAGACAAGCAGAGCATGATAGCTATGACAGGATATAACATAGAAAACCCTTGAGGAAAGGGGAGAGAAATATCATGACATTACCCATACAACGGTGTTTGGGGGTAATTAATAAAGAAATTTTAGCATTGTGCTTCAAATGTTCTTACTAGTGATCGGAGTAGCACAGACATGCTTCGAGATATTATTGACATGGTCTTCAAGCAAAGGTCAATCTTTGGATACACGAGGGATTCATCAGGAACTAGTGGTGGAATAAGTCTTACAAATTCCTCATGGAAGAGTGTTTAACCTGGCTGAAAAGGAAAACTATAACAATAGAGCCTCCGGCCAGGTGTGCTAGGCATGACATCACCTTATCGGGTCATATAAAGACCAATGTTATAACTCTTGAAAATATATTCCAACCATCATATCTGACCAAGATTCAGATATGATTAGTGTCAGGATACCTTAGACTCAGGATGCCTGAGAAGAAAAAGGTGCGACACAAATTGACGAGACGACATTGTAAGATCCTTGGCAAATGAACTATGGAAGCGAGTTCTGAAACAAGAGTTCATCATTAAACCAAGGAAATGACGAGGGGGTGGCTGATGCACTCAGTGACAATTCATCGAGATTAACAAAAGATGATTTTCCAGAATTATGTGAACAAGGGGATAGCATTAGTCAGATCAAATGATATAATGATGTATGTTCGATGAAAACATACACAGTTTAAACATTGGTTTAAAAGTGCACTCAAAATATGTGCTGGATTGCACGACCAACGTTGGAATGTCGATTTAGCAACCATCACACTAAATTGGAATAGTTGTCCATTAACTCAGAAGCAACAAGGTTGCTAAAAATATTAAATTCTCACCACAGAGTTCACTTATTGGTATTCCAGTTGGAACACGGGGACCAAGAGAAGGATGGTGATGACGAGAAGCATCACTATACCTAGAATTATTAAGAGGTAGAGCAATTCTCTGAACATCCTCGACATAACAGATGGTAATACTCCAAGGTAGAACATATCATAAGCTAGATAGCAAGGAAATCAAGATACAACACAAAACATGAACATGTTTGTGTTGGGGGAAGGCAATAATGTGGTCGATGATAACACAATTCATCAAGGGGCAAGGATGGTATTTCTCATCCTGAATTCGACAACAACTTGGAAGAAGTCAAATTGTTGACAATGATCACCACAAATTTGTCGAGAGGTTTCCAGAAGATGTAATCGATCGACGATGACATCAAGTCAGAGGAATGATGAAAGCAAAAGGTTTTTGGAACCACGGGTAGGACACAAACTCGAAATCGAGTGATATGACAAGGAAGATCGACGCAAGGTTAGCTCACTATCGAAATTTGTGCTCTGGGAAGAAGGACCAGGTAGTAAAGTTAAAATTAGCACGATAATGATATAGCCGATCAGGCTAGGAATGACTTGAAGGATTATTATAATCGTAAGCAACAAAAATTATTTAGAGTTATTGAATCGGAGTGCGGACTCGATTCAGTATTCGGTGTTCTCGGTTGACGACAACCCAGAACCTAGGAACAACTGGATCCGGTGAGAAATAATAGTTGATGAAGAACCCATAAGAAGTTATGTTGTTCCATGATATTCTCGAGATATCAGGGTGTAATACTCAATAGTAGATCAAAGTAAAGGTTTGATAACCCACAAGTATAGGGGATCACAACAGTTTTCGAGGATAAAATATTCAACCCAAATTTATTGATTCGACACAAGGGGAGCCAAAGAATACTCTCAAGTATTAGCAGCTGAGTTGTCAATTCAACCACACCTGGAAACTTAGTATCTGCAGCAAAGTATTTAGTAGCAAAGTAATATGATAGTAGTGGTAACGGTAGCAAAAGGTAACAGTAGTAAAAGTAATGTTTTTGGTATTTTGTAGTGATGATAGCAATAGCAACGGGGAAGTAAATAAGCAAAGAACAATGATGGAAAGCTCGTAGGCAATGGATCGGTGATGGAGAATTTATGCCGGATGCAGTTCATCATGTAACAGTCATAACCTAGGGTCACACAGAACTAGCTCCAGTTCATCAATGTAATTTAGGCATGTATTCCGAATATAGTCATACGTGCTTATGGAAAAAAACTTGCATGGCATCTTTTGTCCTACCCTCCCGTGGCAGCGGGGTCCTAATGGAAACTAAGGGATATTAAGGCCTCCTTTTAATAGAGTACCGGAACAAAGCATTAACACATAGTGAATACATGAACTCCTCAAACTACGGTTGTCACATCCCTAGCTTCTGGTACTGCCTAGTGTTTTGCATCTTGTTGCATCATGTTTAAATTCTATTTGAATTTGAAATGGGGATTGATCAAACCCTAGCACTTTGAAATTCAATTAGGTCTAGTAAAAAATGCTTTCAATGAACCAAAGTACCCTTCATCAATGTTTGCTAATTTTGGCAAGGCTTTGGATCCAGACCAAAAATATTGAACATTTTAATGGAATATTTTGGGCACTGAAATTAAATCATATTATATTTGAATTTGAGTTTATATCCTAATATATTGAATATATTTTCAAATGTATCAGAAATTTTTGTGTGCACTTGGAAAAGTCCATAAAAGGCACATAGGTATTTACAGAAAGTTTTGGCACTGATTTGAATTTTTTTTGAGTTTAAACAGTGGCAAAACAAAACAAAACAGAAAAACAGAATAGAAAAACAGAAATAAAAGAAAAACGAAAGGCCACCGGGCCTCTTACCCGCACCCACCTGGCGGCCCACCTACCTGGTCCAGCCCACCTACCCCCACCGCGTCGTCTTCCTCCTGCCAGTAGGAGCAGGTGCGGGTCGACGCACGCGCAGCTACGGCCACCTCCTGCTTCGCGCTGGAGGCTCGTCCTTCTCCCTGATCCTGCGTTTGGAGACGCCCAGAGACCCCCTGGCCTCTCTCTCTCACCCGCAACCTCTCCCCTCCCCTGGCTCTCTCTCTCACCGGTCGAGCGCCATCGTCGCTGCCCCTCGCTACCCTCGCGGCCACCGCCCACCCCTTGCCTTCCTAGCTGTCCAACCGCTCCGCCAAGACGTCGCGGGCCTATCCACCGAAGCAAGCGAGCTCGGGACACGCTGCTTCGTCACCATCGTCTTTGTCTTCAACATCGGCCACCGGAGGGAGTCGCCATCGATCTGTCGCCTGTCGGTCGTCCCCGAGCTCTCTGAGCCCCAGTTCTACTCCCTGTGAGGCCGCCGTCGTTTCCCCTCTCTCCTCTCTGTTAATTTCGTCCCCTAGACCCGATTCCCATCGATGTCGTACTCCGGCCGCCGCCCAACTCACCGTCCCCGCCGTTGCACGCCACCCCAGTGCCGCCCGAGGCCACCAACGGACGCGCCTTGTTGCGCTGCTTCCAACGCGCCCGGCCGCATGACCTCTCATCGCCGGAGTTGGTCGGACAAGCAACCTCGTCGTGCTCTATTTACGCCGGTGGTTAAACACCGGCGATGATGATATGGCGCCGTCATTAGCAGTTAATGACCCCGCTAATTAACCCACACTCTCACTGACGTGCGGGCCCCGCTGCCTAACTTACCAGCTAAAAAATAGATTAAGATTAATCTAAACACAGTGGCCCCACGCGTTGGCGTTGACCTCGCTGACGTGGCCGTTGACTGGACCCACCTGTCTGTGACACTAAATGTCACTGGGTCACTGACCAGTGGGTCCCACTGGTCAGGTTTGACCTGGACCGTGCCCGGTTGACCTGTTGACGTCATGATGGTGTCAGGCTGACGCAATAATCCTTTTCTGGAATTTAAATAAATCTTAAATGATTTATTTATTTTAGAAAATATACAAAACTTTGAAAATCATAGAAAATAATCTGTAACTCCAATGGAAATAAGTTATATATGAAAAATGATCAGAAAAATATGAAGAATCTGTTTATGCCATGCTCATGCATGTTTGAGCAAGCTAACATCACTGTTTAGGACAAACTATGTAAATGGCATTTGATTATTCACATATGAAGTTTGAATTTGAACCTTGGGTTCAAACCAACTTCATATAATCTGGACTCTAGTTGCATTAGCTCAAACACAAGCATATTGCCATGTCATGATCATGCATCATATTGTTGCATTGCATTGATTGTGTCCTTCTCTGTTTGCCGGTAACCATCCCCTCTCAGTAGACGATGTTTCCGACGACGTGATCGATGACACTGATGAAGAGCTATATTATCTTCAGAAGTGCCAGGGAAGCAAAAACCCCTTGTTCATTCTGATACAATCCCACTCTCTCGCTCCTGCTCTCTTTTACTGCATTAGGACAACACCGATTGAACTATTACATGCTGCGGTAATTGAACCCCATTCCATTGCATGACCTATCATTGCCACAGTAAATAGATGAAACCCACTAGCATGAGTAGGAGTTGTTTGAGCCCTGATGTGCCTACTCATTCATGGTTGTTTGTCATGCCTGCTACTGCTTAGAGTTGAGTCAGGTCCGATTCATCGGGGATGAATTGGAATGTGGTGAACATGTCCTACTCTTGAGAGCTAAGTGTGTGAACATGATTTGGTAAAGGTAGTTGTTGGGGATATTAGTACTGGAGGTAAACCGGCCTTATGTAGCCGGATTGACTCTTTGAAGATTAGAAGCCCATGAAGATGTGAGGATAATGGTGCTTTAAGGAAGGCCCAAGGCCCAAAGGCGGGTTATAGCCTGTAAATGTAAACCGACCTAGTCAAATATCTTGTATGATAAGATAGAAAGAGTAGAGACCGAACCGGACACGTTTATGATCCGGCTTCGGGGCTCTGTAGTCAACCTATGTATATAAAGGGACGACCCAGCCGCGGTTTAAGAAAAAACAACAACTCGAGAGCCAGACAAAGCAGATTCGCTCCCTGGCCTTCGACACCCTAGCAATACCAATCACAAATAGACGTAGGCTTTTACCTTCCTCGAAGGGGCCGAACTAGTATAAAATTCCCTGTGTCCCTTGTCCGGTTTAACCCCTTAAGATAACCCGTAGCGATGGCTCCACGACTAAGTCCTTTCATGAGGACATCTGCCATGACAAACCCATGACAGTTGGCGCCCACCGTGGGGCTATCGCACGATGGTTTTGAGTTCTTGAAGGGAAGCTTTGATGGACTTAAGGGATACGCTGTGGGCCGGATGACGAAGAGTCGTCGCGGCAAGCTCTACATCGACAACGCAGGATGGGGTCTCGAGGCCGATTCAATTGAATACGGGTACCGGGTCCCCTTTGGTGGGATTCACGTCTTCATCGGCAAGATCGGCGAACCGGCCCCCGAGCCGGACATCTACACCGACATCATCGAAACGGATCGGCGTGCAAGTTCTTCGCCGCTCAGCCCGAGGCAAGGCATGTTTTCATAGGTGTCGTCCATGGATCAAGGTACGAGGATGGACTGTTGTCCGATGGAGAAACTGTAGTCTGTTCTGATAACGAGTCTTCTGGAGAGACCGAATCACTTTACCAGTTGCAGGACGGCCGGATTGAGGGAGGATCTGAGGGCGGCAGTATTCCGGATTCCCCCGGTCTGCCAAACTGGGCCGCCATCTTCATGGCCGGCACACAATCGGCGCCTCATTCATCTACCGCCGCAGCAATGCTCTCCGGTTCAACGACGGCCACACCAGCAGGGGCAGGAAGCTCGGCGCCGCCTCCGGCCCAAGTCTTGTCTGATTTGTTCGACGCTTTGGCAACATTGATGTCCGCGGAGGTGGATGCAGCAGCCAGGGATCAGCACAATGCTGAGATTGCAAAGGTGAAAGATCAGATAACCCAGGCTAAAGCGGACCTGGCAACAGAGAATGCTAGGATGGCTACAGAGCAGGCTGAATTGGAAGCACAGGCCTACCGAATTAGACTGGATCAGAATGCTTCAGAGGAAGTCCTAAGAAGGAGGTATCGATCAAGTCTCCCGTCGGTTTATGAGCCGTAGAATCTTTTCAACACACCAGGTGCAGGAGCTGGTAACCAACTGATGCTAAACCGGGCGGGGGCGCCGGGAACATGAGCGCCGGTTCAGCCACGCACGACGGACCCGCCTCGCCAGAACAACGTTGTGCCATCAATGCCGCCTGGGCATTATTCCAACCCGTTGGACAACATTGTGGCCTCCGCTTCATGCCTGGCGGCCCTCCCAATCGACGGCGAGTCACCCGTTGCAGTGGAAGCACGTCGGGCCAGGGATCTCCTTCAAACATCACTAAATCAACAGCAGGCGTATTCACACAGTCGTGAGAGGATCCATTCCACTCCCCGTCCAAGCCGGAGTTATAGCAGACACGTGGAGGATGAACCGGCCATGTCCAGTAGTGCACATCGCTGAAATTCACCACAAGGGAACAACCCGGCCGAGGGAGGCGCTAATGCGCAAGATGTTGTGGACCATGGCCGCGCACGTCGGGAGGCTGAGTTGACGGCTCGACATGGAGCACGACAGCATACTCCGGTTCACCCCACGGCCTCCGTGGAGCCAGGGGTGATGTTCAGTTCCTTAGAGGTGTCGTGTTTAACTCCTGCTTTGCGTAATGTGAGACTGCCCAAGAATTTCAAGGGACCTCGTAAGGTACCAAATTACACCGCCGATTTACAACTAGAGGCGTTGGTGGAGAGCTATGAGATGGCAATGGAGATGTTAGATGTGGATGAGGCAGTGTGTGATAAATATTTCACCATGATGTTGGAAGGAACAGCTCGCACTTGGTTGAAGAGCTTGCCGACCAACACTGTTAGATCATGGGACGAATGGAAGCACCGATTTATCCAGAACTTCAAGGATATGTGTAAGCAGCCAATGTCAATCGTAGATCTGGCCGCTTGTGTCCAAGAGGAAGGGGAGTCCACGACCCATTGGGTCAAACGGGTCTCGGTGATTTTGCATTCATCAGATCGTATCAATGCAGACACTGCAGTGTTAACATTAGAGGGCAATTGCCGTTTCAAACCGTTAAAGCAGAAGTTGGGAAGGCTCAAATGTCATTGCAATGACATGTCAACACTCATGGCCGCTTTGGTTAAATATGTCGATTCAGATAATACCAAGGATCCGGATTCAGAGGAGGACAAACCGGAGAAAGGTAAGAAGAACGGCAATGCCAAAGGTCAACAACATAATCCGACAGGTCATGGAAATGGTGGTAAGCGCAAGGCCGACAGTAGCTTGGACTTTGTTGCAAATACCAACGCGCAGGAGAATGGCCAGCGCCATAAAGGCAAACAGCCCCAGAGGGGTGGAGGTTCAGGCAACAATTTGGAGCGCTTGTTAAATCAGCCCTGTCCAAAGCATGGATCGAAGGAGAAGCCAGCATCACATCTTTGGAAAGACTGTTATATCATGCGGGATTTCAAGAATTCCAATATGTTCCAATATGACAACGGCCCGCCTGGCAGTTCAGGAGGAGGTTTCCACGGGCCGGGTTACAGAGGTGGTGGTTCCGGTTCAGGGTTTCCAAGCAACCAAACCGGACACATCAATCAAGGGCACCAAGGTAACCAGGGAGGTTACAACCATCAGGGGAGTCAGCAGCAGCAGCAGTAGTCGGGTTATCAGAGCAATCCCAAGCAGCTGAACAGCGGGCAATATCGTGTCTTCACTACTAATTTGTGCAAACATGATCAGAAGCTTCACAAAAGGGCAGTAAATTCTGTTGAGCCAGCAGTACCTTAGTATTTACGCTGGTCTGAGCAACCTATCTTGTGGAGTAGAGATGATCACCCCCCCGGGTTGATAATCCAGGTCACTTGGCCCTGGTGGTAGCCCTCAGTTGGGGATACAAGTTCACTAAAGTGCTCATGGATGGGGGAAGTAGTATTAATATTTTGTATTATGATACGTTCCGCCGTATGGGGTTGACAGATAAGGATCTTAAACCGTCAAATACAGTCTTTCATGGTGTGGTGCCTGGTAAGTCAGCATATCCTGTTGGCAAGATAGCTTTGGAGGTAGCTTTTGGAGATGACTACGATTCAAGGTCAGAAACATTGACGTTTGAGGTGGTAAAGATCAAAAGTCTGTACCACGCCTTGTTTGGGCGGCTGGTTTATGCTAAGTTTATGGCAAGGCCATGTTATGTTTATCTACAGCTTAAAATGCCAGGTTATAAAGGGACTATCACAGTACATGGAAGTAGAAAGATTGCTTTGGAGTGTGAAGAAGGCGATGCGGCTTATGCTGAGTCGGTTTGTGCCATGGAGGAGTTAAAATTCTATAAGGAGCAAGTTGATCCGACAGACATGACCTCTTTAAAAAAGCCAACACGGAGCATGATCTAGCATTGAAGTTCAAATCGGCTACATACACTAAGATGGTTGACTTTGTTCCTGGCGATTCATCCAAATAGTTCAGCATCAGCGCTAACCTGGATCCCAAATAGGAAAGCACGCTCATCGAGTTCATCCATGAGAATCGGGACATCTTCGCATGGAAACCTTCTGACATGCCAGGTGTACCGAGGGAACTCGCTGAGCACACACTCAACATTGATCCCAAGTTCAAACCGGTCCGGCAGTTCCTCCGCCATTTCAACAAGGAGAGACGCAAGGCTATAGGTGAAGAGGTAGCCCGTCTGTTGGCTGCTGGGTTTATTGTTGAAGTTTTTCATCCAGAGCGGTTAGCCAATTCGATGCTGGTTCTTAAGAAAAACGGCACTTGGCGCATGTGTGTGGACTACACAGATTTAAACAAGGCTTGCCCTGCAGACCCCTTTGCTCTCCCTTGCATTGATCAGATAATTGATGCTACGGCGGGTTGTGACCGCTTGTGTTTTCTGGATGCTTACACTGGTTATCATCAGATCAAAATGGCGGTTAAGGACTAGGAGAAGACAACCTTCATTACTCCCTTTGGAGCCTTCTGCTATGTTTCCATGCCCTTTGGACTCAAGAGTGCCCAGGCGACTTACCAGCGATGTGTTCATAAGTGCCTTCATAAGCAAATTGGGCACAATGTTCATGCGTATGTGGATGATATTGTGGTCAAATCCAGAAAGGAGGGGACATTGATAGATGATCTACGGGAAACCTTTGACAATCTCCAGGTTTACAAGATGATGCTTAATCCGGAGAAGTGTGTTTTCGGTGTCCCGGCAGGCAAGCTCTTAGGTTTTCTGCTTTCAAACAGAGGCATTGAGGCTAATCCGGAAAAGATTGCAGCAATTACATCCTTGGCTAAACCAGCGTGTATTAATGATGTTCAACGTTTGGTCGGCCGGATTACAGCCTTGAGCCGGTTTATCAGCCGCCTTGGAGAAAAGGCCATCCCCTTATATCAGATGCTCAAGAAAACAGATAGCTTTGTCTGGAGTGAGGCAGCTGATAAGGCGTTAGAGGATCTAAAGAGGCAGCTAGCTGAACCGCCCATGCTTGCAGCGCCGATCGATAAAGAGCCATTGTTATTATATGTGGCTGCTAATGCCCGGGCTGTTAGTGTAGCCATTGTGGTAGAGCGCAAGGAGCCTGGTAAGGAGTATTCGGTTCAAAGGCCGATTTATTATATCAGTGAGGTGCTCATTGAGTCAAAACAGAGGTATCCACATTGGCAGAAACTGGTGTATGGGGTATTTATGGCAAGCTAGAAGCTTAAACACTATTTTTAGGGCCGTACCATTACGGTGGTCAGTTCAGCTCCTCTGGGCGACATCATTCAAAACAGAGAGGCAACTGGCCGGTTTGCCAAGTGGGCCATTGAGCTTGTACCTCATGGGCTCAAATATATACCCCGCACGGCGATCAAGTCCCAGGCACTCGTGAATTTCATCAACGATTGGACGGAGTTACAGGCACCTGAAGAGAAACCAGATAATACATATTGGACTATTCATTTTGATGGGTCCAAACAGTTGGAGGGCTCGGGGGCTGGAGTCGTATTAACTTCCCCACGAGGTGACAAGTTTTGTTATGTCCTCCGTTTAATGTTCCCTTGTACTAACAATGCAGCTGAATATGAGGCTTTACTCCATGGTCTTCGGATGGCTAAAGAGATGAATTTGAGCCGGGTTAAGTGCTTCGGCGATTCAGATCTAGTGGCCAGCAGGTGTCTGGCACTTGGGATTCTAAGGACCCACTCATGGATGCATATCGGCGAGAGGTGGACGCAGTGGCTGGTCACTTTAAAGGTTATCAGGTGGACCATATAGACCGGTGGAAGAATGAAGCAGTGGACGCTTTAAGTCGTCTTGGTTCCCAACGTAAACCGGTTCCGCCCAATGTCTTTCTTGATGTCTTGCACAATCCGTCAGTCAAAATACCAACCGAAGAAGATTTGGCTATTCCTGATCCGGAGGTTCAGTTGGTGGCAGCTCTGCATGCCATACCGGATTGGACGATCCCATATCTGGATTACATGAACCGAGGTGAGTTTCCAGATGAGGAAACGTTGGCTCGACAGATAATCCGGCGTTCCAAGTCCATGACCATACTCAACGGGGAGTTACATCGTTACATTGTTTCAGGAGCAATTCAGCGCTGCGTTTCTCCTCAAGAAGGTCATGAGATTTTGCGAGAAATCCATGAAGGGGATTGCGGTCACCACGCCGATTCAAAGTCATTGGTTGCCAAAGCTTTTCACCATGGTTTTTACTGGTTGACGGCGCATGCGGATGCGGAGGATTTAGTCAAGAGATGTGATGGATGTCAAAAATTTGCCTGCCGTGCGCACGTTCCGGCTCAAGAGTTGCGGATGATTCCAATTACGTGGCCGTTTGCAACTTGGGGGCTTGATATGGTTGGACCGTTCAAACGCTTTAAGGACAAGAAAACCCACCTGTTAGTATCAGTTGATAAATTCACTAAATGGGTGGAGGCAGAGCTAGTCAGTAAGTGTGATGCAGCCACGGTGGTTCAATTCATCAAAAAGGTGATATTCCGGTTTGGCTTTCCACATAGCATTATAACATATAATGGTACTAATCTATCAAAAGGGGAGATGGAAGAATTCTGTCAACGTGAGCATATCCGGCTTGATCTAGCATCAGTGGCTCACCCCCAATCTAATGGTCAAGTGGAAAGGGCAAATCAAGAAATTCTACGGGGTATCAAACCAAGGCTTATGGTTCCCTTAAAGCGGACGCCGGGTTGTTGGGTTGAGGAGCTACCTTCTGTGTTATGGAGCATCAACACCACACCCAATAGGTCTATGAGTTACACACCTTTCTTCATGGTTTATGGAGCGGAGGCAGTTCTTCCTAGTGACATCCGTCATGATTCGCCCCGTGTGGCAGCTTATGTTGAAACTGATAATGAGAAGGCACGTCAAGATTCTTTGGACCTGTTGGATGAAGAGCGTGATCTTGCAGCAGCACGTTCGGCGATTTATCAACAAGATCTTCGACGTTATCACAGCCACCGAGTTAAAACTAGAACCTTTCAAGAAGGTGATTTGGTGCTTCGGCTCATCCAGGATCAGACTGATATGCACAAGTTATCCCCCCCCCTTGGGAAGGACCCTTTGTGGTCAGCAAAAATCTGCACAACAGATCTTACTACATCATTGATGTTTGAGAGCATGAAGACTCACATCAATCGGAGGAGGACACAAAGCGGCCATGGAACATAGCTCTCCTTCGGCCGTACTATACTTGAAGCCATAGGCTCTTCATTTGTACATATTTATGACCGTGTATAGATCATATAATAAACCGGAGCCTCCGTTATAAGCGGGGTATCTGTTCTTTCTTATATCATGTGTGTGCTTTTACAAGTTAACTGACAAAGCGGAGTCTTTGTTAAACCGGCTTTAGCAGCTGCATAGAGATAAAGAAAATCACTAGGTGGCTTGGTCATGTTTGAACCACAGCTACACCTCTTGATAGGCGTTTCAGCCACAAAAGCAAAAACTTGTGGAACCAAAGAGAGTGTTGTACATAGTACAGACTCAAACATAGGCGCACACTGAGCATCGCTCACAAAGTTACTTGGGGGCTCTTTTTTGCAAAGCAACAAAGAGTTTGAAAGGACCCTCGTAATTGGCTATCAAGCCACAGCTTGGAAGCCTGGTGTATTCACCTAAAAACCCGGGTTAGCCTGCCTTCATCAAGTAACCACTCCTATCCAGGTAATCCTGGTATGACCCATCGAACGTTTGACAAGTCAATCTTTTACAGACCCTGAACTTGTCACAGTTAAAATGATGATTGGTTAATTGGAGGCCCATCTTAAAAGGCTTTGTTAAATGGTTTAACTCAGAGGCCTGGCAGCCCATGAAAAGCCTCGATTTGGAGCCTGGCGGCTCGTAAAAAGCCTCGCACATTTTCCTATCTGAATTTTGTTTATTGAACATCATAAGTATTTTTTGATAAACCGGCGTCCTTAACCCGGTTTGCTTTTCAACTACCAGTTGTTGGCACATGATCAATTATAAACCGGTGTTCATTGACCCGGTCTGGTTTGACTAAATCACCAGTGTTATAAAGAAAATCCGGTAGTTATACCAGTCCGGTTTAATATATAGACCAGCATTATGAAGATGAAATTATCAAACGTCCCAGATTGGTGTTAACAAATTTGCTGTATACACGTTTGGTCAGTCAACGAGATATGTTCTGTACATTATTTTTTGTACAAACACTTGATTATTCATCTAAAGTACTATACACTTCTTGGATATTATGACATGTCTAGCGGTAAACTGCTAGACACTTTTATGTTTTTGTACCCAGAAAGGCAATTCATCATGGGTTATGCATAAAATATATCCTGAAGGGCGGCACAGATTGTCACAAAGCATTATGACACATGCTCGATGGCATGGCAGATAAACAGAGTTTCAGCTATCCTATTACATGAAGCTTCAAAGCGGCTCAAACAGTGCCATTGGTTTTCATAGTAGCCATATAAACCGGCGACCGGATCAGGACTCTTCATCACAACGGTTTGACGGTTGCGGATCAGTTGATGTAGGCACTTCTTCATCCCTCCCCAGACGCTAGAAATCAGCCGTTGACCAATCGATTCCGGTTAAAGCTTGGAACACTGCTTCCTCATGGATAAGATCAGAAGGGTTAATATCAGGGGCGTGAGTGTGCTTACGAATCGGAGGCACAAGTTCTTCGACTTCATGGATGTCGGTCAGCTGTCTTTTCCCTTCTGCATCATAAAACAGTTGAAAATGGGAGAAATCGGTATCCTCCGCCAACTTGCTGGCCGCTGGCCGCATCTATTTGGTCAGCCGCCGAAGATCATCATTATCGAAGTTTGAACCATCTTCTTTAACGCCTGGATATCCTTTAATGATGTCCCCCGCTTCAAGGTCTGGAATCCAGGCCTTGGCTCGAATAAGGGCGGTTAAAGCTCCTGCTCTGGCAGCGGCTCTCTTCAACTCGACAATACGGGCTGGTAACATGCCCAGCTTCTCAAGGGTCTCCTTAATCAAAGTTGGAGTCGGTTTGTTATAAGCCGCCGTACTAATGGCCCGTTGAGACCCAGAGTATAGCTGCTCAACCAATGTATATGCTGCTTTGAGCTTCATCCGCATATCTGCACCAAGATGAGTGATCCAAGTGCCTGCCAAAGATTTTGTCAACATTTTGGTCAGCTTTAATATTCATTGACTGGCGCAACATACATAAGCAGACACTTACCAAAGATAGCATAGGTCATAGCATTGATTTGGCGCTTCAAACTGGCTAGTTCTTCAGCCACTGGTTTCAGGGATGCCTCGGCGTCTACAGCTCTCTTGGTTAAACCGACTTTTTCGGTTTCCCATTCAGCACAATCTTGGTTGAAGGATTCTTTCAGCTTTTCCATTCCAGCCAGGGCCTGGGTCAGCTCCTCTTTGGCTTTTGCAGCTTCAGCTTGTTGAGATTTCACATTTTCTTGCAAGTCAGAATTTTGGGCATCTTTGCTTCTCAGTTCAGCCTGCAACATTGAAGGTATATTCAACACACAACATATTTATGCACTAAGTATAAAGCATATAAAAAGTTATACACTTCATACTTGGGGGCTAATGCCTATTTGCTCTCAAATACTATACTCTATACAAGTCTCCAGAACAATGCAAGCATTATCCTTAACACTTGGGGGCTAATGTGCGTCTGTTCTAAAACGGCTGTGTGGATCAAAAACCGGATTAACTTGCCAAGTTAAACCGGCCTTTGGGGGTTATACTACAGAAAGTTATCTAATTTTTTCAAGATGGGTCTTCTCTATTATTGGCGACACGCCATTGCAAGGATCAATGATGGGATGCTCGAAGTGTTACAAAGACCCGTTTTGTGATTAACAATCGTAAAACGGCCCTTGGGGGCTACTTGGGATAGTGTTTCAGCTATAAATCAATATACAAAGGGAGAAGAATTTACCTCATATCGCTCTTTCATCAAGTTTACGAAACCGGCTTCATAATCCTGGTTTGAGTGCAGACAGTTCAAGAAGCCGGAATGAAGTTCGTCAGTGTTAAGATGAGCATAGTTGGATAAATCGCTGCTCCATTTACCTTTATCCCTAGCAATTTTCTCTTCTTTGGCACTATGCTGAGTTAAAATAACGGGATTGCCAGGAGAGCTGTGACCTATTCCAGTAATAATAACGTCATCACCTTGGCCTTCAGGACTTTTGATGGATGATGATGGAATTTCAGTGTCTTTCATCAGACTGCCCGGTTTGGTTCTGCCGGTTCAGAATCGGGTGTGGCAGGCTCATCATATGTTGGTTCGTCGGTATGTTGGCCTTTAAGGGGCGGATCATCAAAAGTAGTTTCAGGATGGGGGCCTTCCGGTTCACCAGTATGTTTCGGTTCACCTCTTGGTTCTTCTTCTTCGGCGACAGGGTCTTCTGGCAGATTGGTGACCCGAGCTTTCTTACTGGGTCTTGCTTTGGCCCTGCAAACATAATAAAAAAGGATTAACATCCCATTCAAAGGGTGTAGGGCGGGAAAGGTTTTTACAACTCACCCGACTACAGTTTTCAAAGGGGGAAGTTGAGTTGCTGTCGATTCACGAGAAGAGGAAGGAGGTGTCACCTGATAATTTGAATTGTACGGATTAAGAGGCTGTCTGAAATAACCTGCCTTGGGGTAAGAATGGTCAGAAGTAGGAGAGACCTCAGACCGGCGCTTCCGAACCGGAGTGTCAGGTAAACCGGTTGAAGTGACCTGTTGGCCACTGTGCCGGGTTGTCCGGCGAGCTTCATGCTGTTGAGTCTTCAAAATAAATGTTGGATCCAAGTGAGCAAGAGGATGAGAAAAGCTTACTTTCCGGATTTCTTGGCGAGTTTTTTGTGTTGGCATAGAGTCTGAACCGGAGGAAAGGGTAATTACCTCTACGTCATCAGCTTGACTAGCTTCTGCATCCTCCTGAGGAAGATCATTGTTAACAAGATGCATAAAAAGAGAGCCAAGTGAGTCAAGTTCTACATCAACTTCTG
Organism: Triticum dicoccoides; assembly: GCF_002162155.2. NCBI lineage: Eukaryota > Viridiplantae > Streptophyta > Magnoliopsida > Poales > Poaceae > Triticum > Triticum dicoccoides. The sequence continues at coordinate 541,507,172 of NC_041380.1, read as the reverse complement.
GATCATCAGTATCATCATCAAGCTCCATATTAATCCGGTCAGCCGTTTTCTGCTTTGACGTCCATTTTACGGCTTTGGTCTTTGGGCGGGATGGCTTGACCGCTTTGTCTCTAGTTGGCTTTGCCACTTTTTCTATGGATTTCCGTTTCCAGAAGGGGTCATCACCCTATATATATAAAGAAGAAGGGTTACATATTGTATAAGTTAAAGATATTAGAGATGAGGAGGAAGTGTAATGCTTACAGCAGGCGGTTTGTTCTTGGCATAGAAGGGACTTAGACCGGTTTGACTACAGACCAGTTCTGATTCATTCAGAATCTTCTTTACACCTTCAGTTACCTCTTCTTCAGATAATTGGATGTTGCAATGGCGTTGGGGGCCGTCAACTTCACCGGTATATTCGCACATTAAACCGGGACACCGGCTTAGCGGCAAGATACTCCAGGATATCCAATAGCGCACAAAATCCACGCCTGTTAAACCGTTTGCCATAAAGGCCCGGAGCTTGGCGAGTTGAGGAGAGTATTTCGCCCTTTCTGAAGAGCTCAGGCGTTGTGGCATTGGGTGAGTATTGGATAGTCTGTGATCATGAAAGCTGGGGAGGGGATTTTCATCCTCAGGCGAAGTGTCTCTGCAATAAAACCATGTTTGGTTCCATTCCTTTTGGGTGACTATGATGTTTGGCATGAGGAAACTCCACTTCTTTCCTCTTCTAAATCGAGACACCACCAAGTTCTGTGTTCGGGCCATTTACAAACTCTCTATGCCGGTTTAAGTGAAAGAAATCCCGGAACAGTTCTGCAGTTGGTTCTTCTTGTAAATATACTTCACAGAAGACCTGGAAGTTGAATAAGTTGGAAACTGAGTTGGGACCAATATCTTGTGGATGCAGTTGGAAGCTGGCAAGCACATCTCGATAAAACTTTGATCCTGGTGATTTGAAGCCACGGTCTATGTGATCAACAAAGACCACCACCTCGCCCTGCCTTGGGGTTGGAGGATTTTCTGTTCCTGGTACTCACCATTTGATCTCAGTTTTCTTAGGTAGAGAGCCGATGCCAACCATCTCATTCAATTGAGCCTCAGTAACCCGGAAACGGGCCCAGTTGCAGGCAGTGAATTGTTTGGCCATTGCAAAGCAAACAAACTGAAAATGAAAGGCTGGTTTATAAATTATGCATGATTATATACAAGAGACAAGGGAGTAAGAAACATACTGATATGTGAAATGGTACAACCCGGAGACTAATGCAATACGAGAAAAAGGGTAGACTAGCACAGGATTGCTCAGACACTGTTAAACTGGAGCATAATTATGAAGGTAAAATGCTCCTTCGGTTTATCAGAGGGCTAATGGCATAGACTGTTTATACAAGGTCAAACCGCCTATACTGGTGCGAGGAGAAACGGATCTCACAGGAACATAGAAACAGATCTCACAGTGACATATAAAACTTTCAGATCTAAGATAAGACAGAAAAGCAAAAATAATTGGATCTTGAAGGGGTGCAGAACTGAAGCAATTTATGACAGACTAGATCAGTTCTTTGCGCATAAGGATTTGTGATGACCATGGTAAGTTAGCTATGGCAAGAGATACGTCAAGCATGAAGTGTTCATCTACATACTAAAGGAAGAACAGGGAAGAACATCACTGATGAACTTCGGAAGAACTGCGAAGAACGTCAAAACCCTAGAACAGATCTGTGGCGAAAAAAAGCAGAGAACTTACCGGAGCTGGTGAGGAAGTGGAAAGGCGCCGCGGTATTCTGGTGCGTTCAGGGTGATGCAGCGGCCAGGGTCGGAGCAGAGGCGACGGTCGACGGTGGCGGCGGAGCTCCAGAGGCTGAGCGGCGCAAGGAAGACGACGCGAAGAGGCATGGGGGGGGAAGGTAAAAATGACCCCTCGGCCCTATTTATAAGGTGAAGCGATAAAACGGCAAGCACGGGAATCGAGGAGCCCAAAAAATGGATAAGTTAATAAAGGTGTCGCCTCGATGACTGAATATATATTAAATGAAGGTAATCTCCGAGATCAACGGATGGATGACATCAGGGTGGTTTATCATAATTTTGAAATATGACGTCATGGCGGTTTACAAGATCAAAGTGAACATAGGAGAGAAGATTTTTTCTAAGTATGGAAGATTGACATGAACAAGTTCAAACCAATCTGGGGCCTAATGTTGGGGATATTACTACTGGAGGTAAACCGGCCTTATGTAGCTGGATTGACTCTTTGAAGATTAGAAGCCCATGAAGATGTGAGGATAATGGCGCTTTAAGGAAGGCCCAAGGCCCAAAAGCGGGTTATAGCCTGTAAATGTAAACCGGCCTAGTCAAATAACTTGTATGATAAGATAGAGAGAGTAGAGACCGAACCAGACACGTTTATGATCCGGCTTCGGGCCTCTGTAGTCTGGCGGGCGTCAACCTATGTATATAAAGGGACGACCCGGCTGCGGTTTAAGAAAAAACAACAACTCGAGAGCCAAACAAAGCGGATTCGCTCCTTGGCCTTCGAAACCCTAGCAATACCAATCACAACTAGACGTAGGCTTTTACCTTCCTCGAAGGCGCCGAACTAGTATAAAATTCCCCATGTCCCTTGTCCGGTTTATCCCCTTAAGCTAACCCGTAGCGATGGCTCCACGACTAAGTCCTTTCATGAGGACATCTGCCGTGACAAACCCACGACAGTAGTGGTGAGAGGCCATGTAGGAGTACATGATGGGTTGTCTCATTGCAGTCGTCCTCAGGAACTGAGTTCTGTGTTTGTGATCCATGAACAGTTAGTACCACGCATTGGAATGCCTAAGTGCCCCTCTTGACTTATTAATCTACCTGATCTCTGTCCAGGAGTTGCAACTAGTTTCTAGTGTTTGTAGGTAGTGTTAGTAGTCTACCAAGTGGCACCTGGTACAGGTGGGCTTGGGACAGACTAGGCACAGTGGCATGGTGTACCAAGTGGCACCCGGATGGTGGGCTTGGGAACCCTGCACACATCGTTTGGGGCCGTGAGCGACACCCCGGCCGGATCTCCTTGCGAATGGAACCCGAATAGGCGATAAACCTGGACGAGAGACTTGTGTGGTTAGTCAGGTCGTGGCCGACTCCCTCACCAGGCTTCCTCTTGAAGGTTGCCAAGATACACGACGTGTACATGGTGGTAAGTGGCGAGAGCGTGTGTGAAGAAGTACACCCCTGCAGGGTTAACATCATCTATTCGAATAGCCGGATTCCTCGGATATGGAAACTTGGACCCCTTGCATAGTTCATAGACAAGTGAAAGTGGATACTCTAAAATGCGCAAGATAAGCGGGAGTGCTATGGATGGCCTTCTCGTAGGGAGATGGGAGTGGATCCATAGTGGTGTATTGGTATGGTGAATATGTGGACTCGTGTGTGCCACCTCAAAAGAGTTACTTGCAGTCGTAGTTTAGGATCGCCACCGAGTGAAAGCTGGCTTGCTGCAGTTAAACTCCACCACCCCTTTGTTGATACCGATACATATGTAGATAGTTCTGATGTAAGTCTTGCTGGGTACAATTGTACTCATGTTTGCCTATTTTATGTTTTGTAGAGAGACGTCAGTCTCACTAGTAGTTTCGTGTGGACTTCGAAGTTTAGCTTGATACCTCAGCTATGATCTTGTGCCCTCAGCAGGATCTGGTAGATAGTCAGGCTTCTCAGCCTTTTTCATTTGTAGATGTCTGTACTCAGACATGTTAAGCTTCCGCGTGTTCTTTGATTGTATGCTATGATTGTTGGGTCATGAGACCCATGTTTGTAATATCTTGCTCCTCGGAGCCTAATGAATAAATACTATGAGTCGTAGAGTCTTGTTGTGATGCCATGTTGTATTGCACATATTGAGCATATTGTGTGTATGATTGAAATGCTTGGTATGTGTGGGATCTGACAACCTAGTTGTTTATCCTTGGTAGCCTCTCTTATGGGGAAATGTAGTCTTGTGCTTCCATGAGCCATAGTAGTCCGCTACAGCCTGGTTCACCGGAGTCCTGCTGGCCCAGCACTACTGCTCCGGAACACTTGACTGGCCGGCATGTGATTCACTTCGTTCCTGTGTCTGTCCCTTCGGGGAAATGTCACGTGGTGACATCTAGAGTCCTGCCTAGCCTGCTACAGCCTGGGTCACTGGAGTCCTGTTAGCCTAGTGCTACAGCCCGGATTCGCACGCTGCTGACCGACATGCTCGATGTTGATTCATGTATGCATGTCCCCATAAGTTAGTGCCACTTTGGGTTCACGACTAGTCATGTCGGCCCGGGTTCTCTGTCATATGGATGCTAGCAACACTATCATATACGTGAGCCAAAAGGCGCAAACGGTCCCGGGCCATGGTAAGGCGACACCCATGGGAATACCCTGCGTGAGGCCGCAAGGTGATATGAGGTGTTATAGGCTAGATCGGTGTGACTTAGAATCGGGGTCCTGACAACGGTCATCACCGGTAAGTATCCCGATTATTGTCACTTCGGGGTTAGCGGATCATAACACATAATAGGTGACTATAGATTTGCAAGATAGGATCAGGAACACTCACATATTGATGAAAACATATTAGGTTCAGATCTGAAATCATGGCACTCGGGCCCTAGTGACAAGCATTAAGCATAGGAAAGTCATAGCAACATCAATCTCAGAACATAGTGGATACTAGGGATCAAACCCTAACAAAACTAACTCGATTACATGATAGATCCCATCCAACCCATCACTGTCCAGCAAGCCTACGATGGAATTACTCACGCACGGCGTTGAGCATCATGAAATTGGTGATAGAGGATGGTTGATGATGACGATGGCGATGAATTCCCCTCTCCGGAGCCCCGAACGGACTCCAAATCAGCCCTCCCGAGAGGTTTTAGGGCTTGGCGGTGGCTCCGTATCGTAAAACGCAATGAATTCTTCTCTCTGATTTTGTTCTCCCCAAAACACAATATATAGAGTTGGAGTTGGAGTCGGAGAGGTACCAGGGGGGCCACGAGGGAGGGGGCGCGCCCCCACCCTCGTGGACAGGTGGTGGGCCCCCCGGCCTTCATCTTTTGCAGGTATTTTTTATATTTTCCAAAAACTTGCTTTGTGAAGTTTCAAGTCATTCTGAGAACGTTTGTTTCTGAACATAAATAACACCATGGTAATTCTGCTGAAAACATCGTCAATCCGGGTTAGTTCCATTCAAATCATGCAAGTTAGAGTCCAAAACAAGGGCAAAAGTGTTTGGAAAAGTAGATACGACAGAGATGTATCAACTCCCCCATGCTTAAACCTTTGCTTGTCCTCAAGCAATTCAGTTGACAAACTAAAAGTGATAAAGAAAAACTTTTACAAACTCTGTTCGCTCTTGTAGTTGTAAATATGTAAAGCCAGCATTCAAGTTTTCATCAAAGATTATAACTAACCACATTCACAATAATGCTTAGGTCTCAAGTTTACTCATATCAATAGCATAATCAACTAGCGAGCAATAATAATAAATCTCGGATGACAACACTTTCTCAAAACAATCAAAATATGATATAACAAGGTGGTATCTCGCTAGCCCTTTCTGAGACCGCAAAACATAAATGCAGAGCACCTTTAAAGACCAAGGACTGACTAGACATTGTAATTCATGGTAAAAGAGATCCAGTCAAGTCATACTCAATGTAAACTAACAGTAATGAATGCAAATGACAGTGGTGCTCTCCAACTGGTGCTTTTTAATAAGAGGATGATGGCTCAACATGAAAGTAAATAGATAGGCCCTTCATAGAGGGAAGAAGGGATTTGTAGAGGTGCCAGAGCTCGGTTTTGCAATAGAGATGAATAATATTTTGAGTGGTATACTTTCATTATCAACATAACAACCAAGAGATGGCGATATCTTCCATGCTACACATATTATAGGCGGTTCCCAAATAGAATGGTAAAGTTTATACTCCCCCTTCCACCAACAAGCATCAACCATGGCTTGCTCGAAACAACGAGTGCCTCCAACTAACAAGAGTCCCAGGGGGAGTTTTTTTGCAATTATTTTGATTTGGTTTGCATAAAGCATGGGACTGGGCATCCCGGTGACCAGCCACTTTCTCGTGACTGAGGAACGGAGTCCACTCCTCTTGAGAATAACCCGCCTAACATGGAAGATATGGACATCCCTAGTTGATACATGAGCTATTCGAGCATACAAAACAAGATATTTATTTGAAGGTTTAGAGTTTGGCACATACAAATTTACTTGGAACGGCAGGTAGATACCGTATATAAGTAGGTACAGTGGACTCGTGTGGAATAACTTTGGGGTTTTAAGGGATTTGATGCACAAGCAGTATTCCTGCTAAGTACAGGTGAAGGCTAGCAAAAGACTAGGAAGCGGCCAGCTAGAGAGCGACAACAGTCATGAACATGCATTAAAATTAATAAACACCGAATGCAAGCACGAGTAGGATATAATCCACCATGAACATAAATATCGTGAAGTCTATGTTGATTTTGTTTCAACTACATGTGTGAACATGCGCCAAGTCAAGTCACTTAAATCATTCAGAGGAGGATACCACCCTATCATACCACATCATAACCATCTCAATAGCATGTTGGCACGCAAGGTAAACCATTATAAATCATAGCTAATCAAGCATGGCACAAGAAACTATGATCTCTGGTTGTCATTGCAAACATATTTATTCATAATAGGCTGAATCAGGATTTGATGAACTAATCATATTTACAAAACAAAAGAGGTCGAGTTCATACCAGCTTTCCTCATCTCAGTCAGTCCACCATATATCATCATAATTGCCTTTCACTTGCATGACCGAACGATGTGAATAATAATAGTGCGCGTGCATTGGACTAAGCTGGAATCTGCAAGCATTCAATAAACAGGAGAAGACACGGCAATATGGGCTCTTTTGTCAGATCAACAAGTATGCATACAAGAGCCACTTCAACAATTTAATTATGGTCTTCTCCTATCGACCCCCAAAGGAAGGAAAAGAAATAAAACTATTTACACGGGAAAGCTCCCAACAAGCAAAAGAAGAACATGAAATATTTTTGGGTTTTCTTTTTAATTACTACTACAAGCATGAAAAATAAAACTAGCTAAAAGCTACAACTATTTTTTTGGTTTTTCTTAAGGTTTATTAAAAACACAAGAAGAAAGCATAAAAAGGAAATAAACTAGCATGGATGATACAAATGAAAAATTATGAGCACCGACATCTAGCAATGAGTGTGTGAACATAAATGTAATGTCGGTGGGAAATATGTACTCCCCCAAACTTAGGCTTTTGGCCTAAGTTGGTCTATGGCCACGGCTGGCCTGGTGGATATCCATAATAATAGTTGGGGTCGTACTGAGAAGAAGAAGAAGACTCCGATTGCCACTGGCTGGCAATCATCTCCGGATGCCACTGGTAATTAGACTGTCGTGAAGGATCAACTTGTGGTTCCGGCTCTGGCTCCATTGGTGGTGCAGGGTTCCGGTAGGCGTGAATAGCCTTCAACGGAACAAGGTACTGGCCTGCAGGTAAATCAAACAAAGGAGGAGCAGGTAGGGTAATAGTCTCAGGATGATGTTTATCAAAGAACAATTTATATTTAAGCTCTCCTTCCCTATTCTTAACAATAAAATCATGTGCTACCATACTTTTATAATCTAAATAAACACGAGGCAACACCTTTTCTTCCTTTTCATAATGCCTAATAGGTATGTTAAAATGTGCAGCTAGGCGTGAAGCATAGATGCCTCCAAAGCTGGGGCCCTTGGTACGGTTCAGACTTAACCATTTAGCAATAATGTCACCCATACTAATAGAGTTATCACCGTATAAACCATGGAGCAAAATAATAATATCAGGGATACTAAGGTTTCCACAGTTTCCGCGACCAATTTAAACAACGACTAGCAAATAATGCAAAATAGCGTAAAACAGGGAAATGTATGCTAGTGATTCGGGCATCGGAAACCTTCCTTGTTTCCCCTATAGTTATAGTATCAATAATCCCATCCACATCCTCGCGATGTGGTTCCTCTGTCTTACCCTCGAAAGGGACTAAACAAACCCGACAAAAATCATAAAGTGACATCTCCTTATGCTCATCATATAAATGAAACTCCACCGTAGGTGGTAGGCTCCTAGAATGGAAATGAAAGTTTTGCACAAAGATATTTGTGAGTAAGAGATACTGATCGCATTGGTCGTGGAGGAAAGCGGTGACGCATGCATTCTTAGCCAATTCATGAAAATCTTCATAAATCCCGGCTGCTCTCAAGAAATCATCGGAAGGCCATTCACATGCCCGAACCTCCGTGGTGCGAGGCAGATTATACTTAGGCTTCGGTGCCTTTTCCTTCAAGCTTCGGCTCGATGAGCCCCTCGGAAGTCTCTTCATCATTTTCTGAAAAATTCTGAAATTTTTAGTAACTTCAAAATAAAAGTAAACCAAACTCAATAATATTGATAGTAACTACTCCTACAAGTGCCTAGGGCCTATATCATGCATCAAAACTACTTTTGACCATATAAATTGACATGCAAGCTCAAGAACAGGGTCACCTAAGCAGAAAAAAATTTGCAATGAATAAAGCACTAGAACAAAAACTAATTGAACCAATGGAGGAGTCACATACCAAAGAACAATCTCCCCAAGCAGTTTTGTGAGAGGTGCTTTGAGCAAGGAGATCGAAAATGGCAGCAAAATGAGCTTGGACTCGGGGTTGAGCTGGATATTCGTGTTTGGGGGAGGAAGAAGGAGTGTGTGGGTGAAAGGATAAGTGGAGGAGGGCCACCGTGGGCCCACGAGGCAGGGGGCGCGCCCTGGGGCATAGGGCGCGCCCTCCACCCTCGTGGGCAGGTGGTTGACCCCCCTGCTGTGTTCTCAGTGCCAAATATTCTCAAACATTCTAGAAAAAATCATATTTAAATTTCAGGGCATTTGGAGAACTTTTATTTTCGGGGTATTTTTATATTGCACGGATAATCAGATAACAGATAGAAAAATATTTATTTATATTTTATTTAATATAAACAACAGAAAGTAAAAGTGGGGTACAGAAGGTTGTGCCTTCTAGTTTCATCCATTTCGTGCTCATCAAAAGGAATCCACTAACAAGGTTGATCAAGTCTTGTTAAAGAACTCATTCCGAATAAAATGGAACCAGAGAAATTTCGAATAACACTATGTTACCTCAACAGGGATATGCACATCCCCAATAATAATAATATCATATTTCTTCTTGACAGTAGGAAGAGGAAATTCAAAACCTCCAAATATAATCGATGGAATTTTTCCAATAGAGTTGATACTATGAACTTGAGGTTTTTTCCTTGGAAAGTGTACCGTATGCTCATTACCATTAACATGAAAAGTGATATTGCCTTTAGTGCAATCAATGACAGCCCTGCAGTATTCAAAAAGGGTCTTCCAAGAATAATAGGCATACTACCATCCTCAGGAATATCAAGAATAACAAAGTCCGTTAAAATAGTAACGTTCGCAACTACAACAGGCACATCCTCACAAATACCGACAGGTATAGCAGTTGATTTATCAGCCATTTGCAAAGATATTTCAGTAGGTATCAACTTATTCAAATCAAGTCTACGATATAAAGAGAGAGGCATAACACTAACACCGGCTCCAATATCACATAGAGCAGTTTTAACATAGTTTCTTTTAATAGAGCATGGTATAGTGGGTACACCGGGATCTCCAAGTTTCTTAGGTATCCCACCCTTAAAAGTATAATTAGCAAGCATGGTGGAAATTTCAGCTTCCGATATCTTTCTTTTATTTGTAACAATTTCTTTCGTGTACTTAGGATAAGGATTCATTTTAAGCATATCAGTTAATCGCATACGTAAAAAGATAGGTCTAATTATTTCAGCAAAGCGCTCAAAATCCTCATCATCCTTTTTCTTGGATGGTTTGGGAGGAAAAGGCATGGGTTTTTGAACCCATGGTTCTCTTTCTTTACCATGTTTCCTAGCAACAAAATCTTTCTTATCATAATGTTGGTTCTTTGATTGTGGGTTATCAAGATCAACAACAGGTTCAATTTCTACATCATTATCATTACTAGGTTGAGCATCATCATGAACATTATCATTAACACTAGTTTCAGGTTCATTACCAGATTGAGTTTCAGCATCAGAAATAGAAATATCATTTGGATTCTCAGGTGTTTCAGTAACGGGTTCACTTGAAGCATGCAAAGTCCTATCATTTTTCTTTTTCTTCCTTTTAGAAGGACTAGGTGCATCTATATTATTTCTGTGAGAATCTTGCTCAATTCTCTTAGGGTGGCCTTCAGGATACAAAGGTTCCTAAGTCATTCTACCACCTCTAGTCATAACTCTAACAACATTATCATTATCCTTACTATTCAATTCATTGAGCAAATCATTTTAAGCTTTAAGTACTTGTTCTATTTGAGTGGTAACCCTAGAAGCATGTTTACTAATAAGTTTAAGTTCACCTTTGACATTAGCCATATAATCACCCAAGTGTTCAAGCATATTTGAATTATATTTCAATTGTATACCAAAATAAGCATTAAAGTCTTCTTGCTTAGACATAAATTTATCAAACTCATCTAAGCATGGGCTAGCAAACTTAGTAAATGGGATTTCAGCTTTATCATATCTATAGAGAGAATTTACCTTTACTACCTGTGTTGGGTTATCAAGACCATGAGTTTCTTCAATAGGTGATGGATCAAGATCATATGTTTCTTCAACAGGCGGTAAATTAAGACCATGTATTTCTTCAATAGGAGGTAAATTCTTAACATCCTCAGCTTTAGTGCCTTTTTCTTTCATAGATTTCTTTGCCTCTTATATATCTTCAGGACTGAGAAATAGAATACCTCTCTTCTTCGGAGTTGGTTTAGGAATAGGCTCAGGAATTGGCTCCGGAGGTGTCCAATTATTTTCATTTTTCAACATATTATTCAATAGAATTTCAGCTTCATCAGGTGTTCTTTCCCTGAAAACAGAACCATCACAACTATCCAGGTAATCTCTGGAAGCATCGGTTAGTCCATTATAAAAGATATCAAGTATTTTATTTTTCTTAAGAGGATGATCAAGCAAAGCATTAAGTAATTGGAGAAGCCTCCCCCAAGCTTGTGGGAGACTCTCTTCTTCAATTTGCACAAAATTATATATATATCCCTTAAAGCAGCTTGTTTCTTATGAGCAGGGAAATATTTAGCAGAGAAGTAATAAATCATATCCTGGGGACTACGCACACAACCAGGATCAAGAGAATTAAACCATATCTTAGCAACACCCTTCAATGAGAACGCAAATATTTTAAGGATATAAAAGTAGCGAGTTCTCTCATCAGTAGTGAACAGGGTGGCTATATCATTTAATTTAGTAAGATGTTCCACAACAGTTTCAGATTCATAGCCATGAAAAGGATCAGATCCAACCAAAGTAATTATATCAGGATCAACAAAGAATTCATAATCCTTATCGGTAACACAGATAGGTGAAGTAGCAAAAGCAGGGTCAGGTTTCATCCTAGCATTTAGAGATTGCTTATTCCATTTAGCTAATAACCTCTTAAGTTCATATCTATCTTTGCAAGCTAAAATAGTTAAAGAGGCTTCTTGATCAAAAACATAACCCTCAGGAATAACAAGTGATTCTTCATCATCACTTTCATCAGTATTATCAAATTCAATATTTTCAATCTCTCTAGCCCTAGCAAGTTGTTCATCAAGAAATTCACCAAGTGGCACAGTAGTATCAAGCATAGAAGTAGTTTCATCATAAGTATCATGTATAGCAAAAGTGGCATCATCAATAACATGCGACATATCAGAATGAATAGCAGAAGCAGTTTTAGGTGTCGCAAGCTTACTCAAAATAGAAGGTGAATCAAGTGCAGAGATAGTTGGCAGTTCCTTACCTCCCCTCGTAGTTGAGGGATAAATCTTGGTTCTTGGATCTTTCAAGTTCTTCATAATGATAAGCAGATATAAATCCCAAGTGACTCAAAGAATAGAGCTATGCTCCCCGGCAACGGCGCCAGAAAATAGTCTTGATAACCCACAAGTATAGGGGATCGCAACAGTTTTCGAGGGTAAAATATTCAACCCAAATTTATTGATTCGACACAAGGGGAGTCAAAGAATACTCTCGAGTATTAGCAGCTGAGTTGTCAATTCAACCACACCTAGAAACCTAGTATCTGCAGCAAAGTATTTAGTAGCAAAGTAATATGATAGTAGTGGTAACGGTAGCAAAAGGTAACAGTAGTAAAAGTAATGTTTTTGGTATTTTGTAGTGATGATAGCAATAGCAACGGGAAAGTAAATAAGCGAAGAACAATGTATGGAAAGCTCGTAGGCAATGGATCAGTGATGGAGAATTTATGTCGGATGCGGTTCATCATGTAACAGTCATAACCTAGGGTGACAGAGAACTAGCTCCAGTTCATCAATGTAATGTAGGCATGTATTCCGAATATAGTCATACATGCTTATGGAAAAGAACTTGCATGACATGTTTTGTCCTACCCTCCCATGGCAACAGGGTCCTAATGGAAACTAAGTGATATTAAGGCCTCCTTTTAATAGAGTACCGGAACAAAGCATTAACACATAGTGAATACATGAACTCCTCAAACTACGGTCATCACCAGTAAGTATCCCGATTATTGTCACTTCGGGGTTAACGGATCGTAACACATAATAGGTGACTATATACTTGCAAGATAGGATCAAGAACACTCATATATTGATGAAAACATAATAGGTTCAGATCTGAAATCATGGCACTCGGGCCCTAGTGACAAGCATTAAGCATAGCAAAGTCATAGCAACATCAATCTCAGAACATTGTGGATACTAGGGATCAAACCCTAACAAAACTAACTCGATTACATGATAGATCCCATCCAACCCATCACTGTCCAGCAAGCCTACGATGGAATTACTCACGCACGGTGGTGAGCATCATGAAATTGCTGATGGAGGATGGTTGATGATGACGATGGCGACGTATTCCCCTCTCCGGAGCCCCGAACGGACTCCAGATCAGCCCTCCCGAGAGGTCTTAGGGCTTGGCGGCGGCTCCGTATCGTAAAACGCGATGAATTCTTCTCTCTGATTTTGTTCTCCCCGAAACACAATATATAGAGTTGGAGTTGGAGTCGGAGAGGCACCAGGGGGGCCACGAGGGAGGGGGCGTGCCCTAGGGGGCAAGCGCACCCCCACCTTCGTGGATAGGTGGTGGGCCCCCTGGCCTTCATCTTTTGCAGGTATTTTTTATATTTTCCAAAAAGTTGCTCCGTGAAGTTTTAGGTCATTCTGAGAACGTTTGTTTCTGCACATAAATAACACCATGGTAATTCTGTTGAAAACAGCGTCAGTCCGGGTTAGTTCCATTCAAATCATGCAAGTTAGAGTCCAAAACAAGGGCAAAAGTGTTTGGAAAAGTAGATACGATGGAGACGTATCAAGGTTGGACTGGTGTATTGATCCGCACAAGACAAGTTCTTAAACTTGCCCGGGAAATGGGATCAAAGAAGCACAATATGGTCGAAACCATAGCTGCAAGTGATCCAATTTAATGACACCGAAAGAATTATCCAAATGATTAAATATTTTTCAAGAAGATTCCATGATAAGTTCCTCATTGGGTCCATGGGCATGAACACAAGTTCAAGTTCAAGGTCGACTCCCACTTCTTCAATGCATAACCTTTCATTTTACTTCTCGCTTTGGATGAAACTATAGTGTAGAAATTTTATCTGGCGAAACAACAGAAGAGTATGACTGATGAAAACTTTCGGGTTCACATAGATTAAGGAAGGCATAGGTCCAAGCCATCGGGGCATCTTAGAAACATATACCACAAGTTTCGAGAGTAATTATCACCCGCTCGAAAGTAGAGCATGGTTGGAAAAATCAGAGAATAGGATTTACCAATGGCATTATTTATCAGGGAAAGAACTCCTCGAGGGTTTTGTATACGAAGGACACTGTCGGATGATAATTCAACAAAGGACCCGATGGTCCATAATGAAGCTGATGTGAGCATTGGCTCACAACCAGAGGAGGAAACAATGTAAAGGCACTAGATTACAGAAACAACTGATGAATTCAAAGCTCAATTGCAAAGGATTTGTGATTTCCAAATCAAGGGACCAGAAGAAAATGCTCTGATTAAGGATGGATTAGTTGCATAGGCTTAGGGGTACAATCGATGGCAATTTGATTGGTCGAGATCCAACTCATGTTTATAATAACGTCTGAGCCGGAAGGATGAATTCTAGGATCTGACGGAGGATTGCGAGCATTCACAACATATTGAATCAATGGACTCAAAATGATAGTGACAAAGGCTGCCAATAAGATTACAATACGTATGGGATTAACTATAATGCAAGCAAAAGTTTCAAGAGCACTAGGCTGTTGAGGATTTTGAGAAGATCGAATGTTATTTTGAAGACTTTTGTGAAATACATGAATCAACTAGGATGAGCAGATACTCGGTAAGTGTGAGAAATTATCCGTAGGGGTATTCAGGTGGTGAAGAAATGCAAGGCCGTAGGCACAAAGGATTCTCAGATTATCAGAGAATTTTTCAGGGTATCAAGTAATATCAAGGGCAACTAGGAATGAAGATATGAACGACAAGTGTAAGTAGTTATCCACAAGGATTTATCGATGAAAGGGAATTGCAAAAGTGATGGCACAAGTCTCAAGAGAACATCATAGAGTATCTTTGGAATCTTCTGGTGCAGTAGGCGATCATCTGTGATAAGGGGCTCTCCGGGTGAAAGTGATCACGAGATCCTAATGTTAGATTCTAATACCACCCAATGGCGACATGGGCCCGTAAGACACACAACCATGTTAGTAAAAGTTTTGTAATGTCTAGACTCGACTTCGGCCAAGGAGTGTGCAAGGGGGATTCCTACAGGCAGTCGGCTCTGATACCAACTTGTGACACCTCCGATTCAAACATACACTAATCATACACACAAACGTGTACGATCAAGATGAGGGACTCACGGGAAGATATCACAACACAACTCTAAAAATAAAATAAGTCATACAAGCATCATATTACAAGCCAGGGGCCTTGAGGGCTCGAATACAAGAGCTCGATCATAGAGAGTCAGCAGAAGCAACAATATCTGAGTACAGACATAAGTTAAACAAGTTTGCCTTAAGAAGGCTAGCACAAACTGAGATACATATCGAAAGAGGTGCAGGCCTCCTGCCTGGGATCCTCCTAAACTACTCCTGGTCGTCATCAGCCGCCTGCACGTAGTGGTAGGCACCTCAAGTGTAGTAGGAGTCGTCTTCGACGGTGGCATCTGCCTCCTGGACTCCAACCTCTGGTCGCAACAATTTGGTATGGAAGGGGAAAAAAGGGGGAGCAAAGCAACCGTGAGTACTCATCCAAAGTACTCATAAGCAAGGAGCTACACTACATATGCATTGGTATCAAATGAAAGGGGTAGTATATGTGGACTGAACTGCAGAATGCCAGAATAAGAGGGGGATAGCTAGTCCTGTCGAAGACTACGCTTCGGGCAACCTCCATCTTGCAGCATGTAGAAGAGAGTAGATGGTAAGTTCACCAAGTATCATCACATAGCATAATCCTACCCGGCGATCCTCCCCTCGTCGCCCTGTTAGAGAGCGATCACCGGGTTGTATCTGGCACTTGGAAGGGTGTGTTTTATTTAGTATCCGGTTCTAGTTGTCATAAGGTCAAGGTACAACTCCGGGTCATCCTTTTACCGAGGGACACGGCTATTCGAATAGATAAACTTCCCTGCAGGGGTGCACCACATTTCCCAACATGCTCGATCCCCTTTGGTCGGACACACTTTCCTGGGTCATGCCCGGCCTCGGAAGATCAACATGTCGCAGCCCTACCTAGGCACAACAGAGAGGTCAGCACGCAGGTCTAAATCCTATGGCGCAGGGGTCTGGGTCCATCGCCCATTGCACACCTGCATGTTGCGTGGGCGGCCAGAAGCAG
Source organism: Triticum dicoccoides (assembly GCF_002162155.2). Classification (NCBI taxonomy): domain Eukaryota; kingdom Viridiplantae; phylum Streptophyta; class Magnoliopsida; order Poales; family Poaceae; genus Triticum; species Triticum dicoccoides. The sequence goes on along the minus strand of NC_041380.1, from coordinate 541,491,144 downwards.
ACCTATCCCCTTTAATACAAGAGCAGGCTTACGGTCCAATCCGACGCGCGCCGCTTAGTCGCGGACGTCACGAAGGCTTCGGCTGTTACCACGACGTCGAGTGCCCATAACTGTTCCCGTGTAGTTGGTTAGTGCGTATAGGCCAGTGGCCAGACGCAGCTCAAATACCAAGATCTCGTTAAGCGTGTTAATTGATGTAACCACAGACGCCAACCAGGGCCAGGCCCACCTCTCTCCTAGGTGGTCTCAACCTGCCATGTCGCTTCGCCACAAAGATCCACACAGAGGGTCATCGGGGCAAAGGTCCTTTCAGCCCCCAATCCGTGAATCACTCGCGGGTACTCTACGAGCCGACCCGACTTTAGTCACCATAAGTATCATGTATAAGATATATAATATATACCCGTGATCACCTCCCGAGTGATCACGGCCCGATAGTATAGCATGGCAGACGGACAAGAATGTAGGGTCACAAATGGAATACTAGCATCCTATACTAAGCATGTAGGATTGCAGGTAAAGGTAACAACAGTAGTATCAAGGACAGGCTATGCATCAGGATAGGATAAACGGAAATCTGTAACATGCTACACTACTCTAATGCAAGCAATAGAGAGAAGAATAGGCGATATCTGGTGATCAGGGGGGCTTGCCTGGTTGCTCTACAGACAGAAACGGGCCCTCGAAGGTGAAGTAGGCGATCACTGGTTCAATCGCGGTCTCGGGGCCTATCGAAAAGAAGTAACGGAGGGGAAACACAATAAATAACAGAGCAATCAAATCATCGCAAAGCATAACATGGCAATACACGGTGCTAGGGGTGATCTAACGCCGTACTAGGTGCTACCGGTGAAAGGGGGAAGCATCCGGGAAAGTATTCCCGGTGTTTCGCATTTTCGGACAGATGAACCAGATGGGAAAAGTTGCATGTTCGCTATCCTAGGAACGTGTGGCTGACAAATGGACTGCGTATCCGGATTCGTCTCGTTGTTCTGAGCAACGCTCATGTATAAAGTATTTTGATCCAAGATACGGTTTATTTTCTATTAATTTTTAAAGTTTTATTCATTTTCTGAAGTTATTCTAATTCGAAATTAAAAAATAAAATGCTATGGGTACCCAGAAATGTACCCAGCAGAATACACGTGAGGCCGACAATGGGGTCCAGTCAACTGTCTAGCCAGCAGTTGACTGGTCAAAGGTCCAGTGGGTCCCAGGTGTCATAGGCAGTAGTTCAATTGATTTTGACTATTTAGCTTAATTGGTGGTGGGACCTATCTGTCAGCGAGACATTTAACTTCAGAGTTATTTTGAACTAATCTAAGTTAGTGTGGGGGGTTCACTTGTTAGGGGTGTTAGGGGTGGCTGTTAGTGGGGGATTAGTACCCTAACTAAATAGGGGGCAGCCTCATTAGCAGGCACAACTGGCAGAGGCCACGGGCTGGCACGCGTGCTCGCGGGCATGGCTGGGGTCGGGCGCGGCGCGCCAGCCGGCAGGGGCTGCGGCGGGCGAGCGCAGCAGGGCACCCGCACGCTGTGTGCGCCAGAGCAGGGTGCGGTCGGTGACAAGCAGTAGCGGCGGCGGTAACACGAAGCAGCAGCGACGAGATGCGGAGGCGGCGGGCTACGGCTAGCGGAAGCGGGAGCGACCAAGCGCAGCAACAGGAGGCCGTGGCGGCGCTAGGCAGCTGCGCGACAACAGCAAGCAATCACGCGGGGCCGCGGCAACATCGAAAGGCAGAAGCGGCCAAGCAGGGAGCGGCCGGGACGGGCCCTGGCGCGCGACGACGCAGCCATGGCAAGCTGGGCGGTGGGGTGCAGGGGCACCGCGGAGGGGGCACGCGCGAACGGGCGTGGGATGCGGGCACGAGCGCAAGGGCACGGCAAGCAGAGGAGAGACCTTGGGCGCGGGCGTAGGCATACGTGTGCGGGTGAGCTCGGAGGTCCGGTCATGGTGGCCTCAATGGGAGCAGGCGGCCACAGCGACTAAATCGAAGGGGATAAGGGGGATTCGGGGGGAGGATCTCACCACGGAGCTGGGGACGTGGTCGGGGAGGCCGGGATGGTGCGGATCGACAGCAAGATGGCGGCGGCCCGAGGAAGAAGACGAAGATGATGCAGTTATGCAGCTCCCCAGCTTGATGCGACTCCCAGAACGGATGATGTCGACCGTGGAAGACCTCGTGGACGTACACCCGAGCGACGACAACAACGATGGCCGCGGCAACAACGACGATGAGTGCGGTCACCGCGCAAGTTCTCGAGCTCGTTTTGAGCCGAAGAAAAGA
>NC_041380.1:541458640-541488396 GCF_002162155.2 Triticum dicoccoides | reverse complement strand
CAATATAGGCCGAGGGGGCACGTGGTGGCCATCCATAGCCATGGTGCCCTGGATGTGTGCCACGCCCTCCTCTGCATCTGTAGCGTGAGGTAAGGGAAAGGCCCTAGTGGGTTGGACCGAATGCACTGTAGGTGCTGATAGCCCAGCCGCACAGTAGTTTAGGTCATTTGCCTTTTTTCTTTTTCTATTTTCTGTTTTGTATTTTCTTCTCTGTTTACATTTAATTTTACTACTACATAATTTTAATTAGCTATGAAACTTCGCACCTAATTCATGCACAAAAAGTTTGGAGTCAAATGAAGCAATTCAAATTTATATTTGAATTTAAATGTTTTTATTTAATCCCGCTGTTGCACTAAAATATTCTTAGGGGAAAACAAAAAATTCATTTAATGTTGGTTCCTACATGTTAATTACTTGGTGAATATCTGCAACCCATTGAACATTTTAGTGTTGCCGTTTTGGAGAAATATTATTTTTGACATTATTGTAATTTTTGAATTTGAACTTGGCTTGGATCAAAGTGGGGTTTAGAAGATTGATTGCGACGCCATGGAACCATTAGTGTGTGATTACCGTAGCTTGATTATCCAGGCGTCACAATATGTATCTAGATCGAGACTTAGAGTCATCTAGATCGGTGTCAAAAGCTTGCATCGATGTAACTCTTTATGATGAACTCTTTTATCACCTTCATAACCGAGAAAAATTTCCTTATTTCAATAAGGATAATTTTGACCGCTGTCCAGTGATCCACTCCTGGATCACTATTGTACCCTCTTGCCAAACTCATGGTGAGGTACACAATAGGTCTGGTACATAGCATAGCACACTTTATAGAACCTATGACTGAGGCATAGGGAATGACTTTTCATTCTCTTTCTATTTTCTGCCATGGTCGGGTTTTGAGTCTTTACTCAACTTCACACCTTACAACTCAGGCAAGAACTCCTTCTTTGACTAATCAATTTTGAACCCCTTCAAAATCTTATCAAGGTATGTACTCATCAAAAGTCTTATCAAGCGTCTTGATCTATCTTTATAGATCTTGATGCCCAATATGTAAGTAGCTTTACAGGTAATTCGTTCTTTGAAGAACTCCTTTCAAATTCTCCTTTATGCTTTCTAGAAAATTCTACATCATTTTCGATCAGCAATATGGCATCCACACATACTTATCCGAAAGGCTGTAGTGCTCCCACTCACTTTCTTGTAAATACAGACTTCACCGCAAGTCTGTATAAAATTATATGCTTTGATCAACTCATCAAATAATATATTCCAACTTCGAGATGCTTGCACCAGTCCATAGATGGATCACTGGAGCTTGCACACTTTGTTAACACCTTTAGGATTGACAAAACCTTCTGGTTGCATCATATACAACTCTTTTTTAATAAATCCGTTAAGGAATGTAGTTTTGATATCCATTTGCCAGATTTCATAAAATGCGGCAACTGCTAACAATGATTTGGACAGACTTTGAAGCATCAATACGAGTGAGAAAATCTCATCGTAGTCAACACCTTGAACTTGTCAAAAACCTTTTACGACAATTCGAGCTTTGTAGATAGTAACACTACTATCAGCATCCGTCTTCCTCTTGAAGATCCAATTATTATGAATGGCTCACCGATCATCGGGCAAGTCAATCAAAGTCCATACTTTGTTCTCAAACATGGATCCCATCTCAGGTTTCATGGCCTTAAGCCATTTCGTGGAATCTGGGCTCATCATCGCTTCCTCATAGTTCATAGGTTCATCATGGTCTAGTAACATGACTTCCAGAACAGGATTACCATACCACTCTAGTGCGGAACTTACTCTGGTTGACCTATGAGGTTCGGTAGTAACTTGATCTGAAGTTTCATGATCATCATCATTAACTTCCTCCCTAATTGGTGTAGGCATCACTGGAACTGATTTCTGTGATAACTACTTTCCAATTCGGGAGAAGGTACAGTTACCTCATCAAGTTCTACTTTCCTCCCACTCACTTCTTTAGAAAGGATCCATTCTTAGCAACGAATATCTTGCCTTCGGATCTGTGATAGGAGGTGTACCCAAAAGTTTCCTTGGGGTATCCTATGAAGACGAATTTCTTCGATTTGGGTTCAAGCTTATCAGGTTGAAGCTTTTTCACAAAAGCATCACAGCCCCAAACTTTAAGAAACGACAACTTGGGTTTCTTACTAAACCACAGTTCATATGGTGTCGTCTCAACGGATTTAGATGGTGCCCTATTTAACGTTAATGCAGATGTCTCTAATGCATAACCTCAAAACGATAAAGGTAAATCGGTAAGAGACATCATAGATCACACCATATCTAATAAAGTACGGTTATGACATTCGGACACACCATTACGTTCTGGTGTTCCAGGTGGCGTGAGTTGCGAAACTATTCGATATTGTTTCAGCTGAAGGCCAAACTCGTAACTCAAATATTTCGTCTCCGCGATCAGACTGTAGAAACTTTATTTTCTTGTTATGATGATTCTCCAGTTTACTCTGAAATTCTTTGAACTATTCAAACGTTTCAGACCTGTGTTTCATTAAGTATATACCCGCCGCGAGCCTCAACACTCATCGGACCGCATACATCGGTATGTATTTTTTCCAACAAGTCGGTTGCTCGCTCCATTGTTCCGGAGAACGAAGTTTTAGTCACCTTGCCCATGAGGCATGTTTCGCAAGCATCAAGTGATTCATAATCAAGTGATTCCAAAAGCCCATCAGCCTGGAGTTTCTTCATGCGCTTTACACCAATATGACCTAAACGACAGTTCCACAAATAAGTTGCACTATCGTTATTAATTTTGCATCTTTTGGCTTCGATATTATGAATATGTGTATCACTACGATTGAGATTCAATAAACCATTCACCTTGGGTGTATGACCACATAAGATTTTATTCATGTAAACAGAATAACAATTATTCTTTGACTTAAATGAATAACAATATTGCAATAAACATGATCCAATCATATTATGCTCAACGCAAACACCAAATAACATATATTTTAGGTTCAACACTAATCCCGAAGGTAAAGGGAGTGTGCGTTGGTGATCTTATCAACCTTGGAATCACTTCCAACACACATCGTTACCTCGCCCTCAACTAGTTTCTGTTTACTTTGTAACTCCTGTTTCAAGTTACTAAACATAGCAACTGAACCAGTATCAAATAACCAGGGGCTACTATGAACACTAGTAAAGTACACATCAATAACATGTATATCATATATACTTTTGTTCACTTTGTCATCCTTCTTATCCGATAAGTATTTGGGGTAGTTCCGCTTCAAGTGACCATTTCCTTGGCAGTAGAAGCACTCAATTTCACTCTTGGGTCTAGCTTTGGGCTTCTTCATGGGAGTAGCAACTTGTTTGCCATTCTTCTTGAAGTCCCCTTTCTTTCCTTTGCCCTTTTACTTGAAACTAGTGGTCTTGTCAACCATCAACATTTGATGTTTTTGTTGATTTCTACTTTCATCAATTTCAGTATCACGAAGAGCTCGGGAATCATTTTCGTCATCCCTTGCATACTATAGTTCATCACGAAGTTCTAGTAACTTGGTGATAGTGACTAGAGAACTCTGTCAATCGCTATCTTATCTGGAAGATTAACTCCCACTTGATTCAAGCGATTATAGTACTCAGACATTCTGAGCACATGCTCACTGGTTGAGCTATTCTCCTCCATCTTGTAGGCAAAATACTTGTCAGAGGTCTCATACCTCTTGACTCGGGCATGATTCTGAAACACAAATTTCAGCTCTTGGAACATCTTATATGCTCTGTGGTTTGATCGGAAAGAATAACTTTGAGGTGGTTTCATACCCTACAATAGTCTCTTTGTTTGTTTTCCACTATTAGTGACTTTGGAGTGGCTCTTTGTTGTGTGTTGAGGGATTGTTATATGATCCAATTATGTTATTATTGTTGAGAGAACTTGCATTAGTGAAAGTATGAACCCTAGGCCTTGTTTCGAAGCATTGCAATACCGTTTTCGCTCACTTTTACCACTTGCTACCTTGCAGTTTTTATATTTTCAGATTATAAAAACCTATATCTACCATCCATATTGCACTTGTACCACCATCTCTTCGCCGAACTAGTGCACCTATACAATTTACCATTGTATTGGGTGTGTTGGGGACACAAGAGACTCTTTGTTATTTGGTTGCAGGGTTGTTTGAGAGAGACCATCTTCATCCTACGCCTCCCAGGGATTGATAAACCTTAGGTCCATCCACTTGAGGGAAATTTGCTACTGTCCTACAAACCTCTGCACTTGGAGGCCCAACAACGTCTACAAGAAGAAGGTTGTGTAGTAGACATCAGTGTGCGATAGTGATCTTATCAACCATTCAATCATTTCCAACACACATCGCCGTCTTGCCCTTAACTAGTCTTTGTTCATTTTGCAACTCCTGTTTCGAGTTACTAATCTTAGCAACTGAACTGGCATCAAATACCATGGGGTTACTATGAACACTAGAAGTACACATCAATAACATATATATCAAATATACTTTTGTTCACTTTGCCATCATTCTTATCCGCCAAGTATTTGGGGTAGTTCCGCTTCCAGTGACCATTCCCTTTTTAGTAGAAACACTCAGTTTCAGGCTTAGGTCTAGGTCTAGCTTTGGGCTTCTTCACAGGAGTGGCAACTTGCTTGCCATTCTTCTTGAAGTTCCCTTTCTTTCCCTTGCCCTTTTACTTGAAACTAGTGGTATTGTCAACCATCAACACTTGGTGCTTTTTCTTGATTTCTACCTTCGCCAATTCCAGCATCGCGAAGAGCTTGGGAATCATTTTCGTTATCCCTTGCATATTATAGTTCATCACGAAGTTCTAGTAACTTGGTGACAGTGACTGGAGAACTCTGTCAATCACTATCTTATCTGGAAGAATAAGTCCCACTCGATTCAAGTGATTGTAGTACTTAGACATTCTGAGCACTCTCACTAGCTGAGCTATTCTCCTCCATCTTGTAGGCAAAGTACTTCTCAGAGGTCTCATACCTCTTAACACAGGCATGAGTCTAAAATACCAATTTCAGCTCTTGGAACATCTCATATTCTCCGTGGCGTTCAAAATGTTTTTGAAGTCCCGGTTCTAAGCCGTAAAGTATGGCGCACTAAACTATCAAGTAGTCATCATACTGAGCTTGTCAAACGTTCATAACATCTGCATCTGCTCCTGCAAAAGGTCCGCCACCTAGCGGTGCATCAAGGATATAATTTTTCTGTGTAGCAATGAGGATAATCCTCAGATCACGGAGCTAGTGCGCATCATTGCTACTAACATCTTTCAACATAGTTTTCTCTAGGAACATATCATAAATAAAACGGGAAAGCTATACACGAGCAATTGATCTACAACATAGATATGCAAATACTATCAGGACTAAGTTCATGATAAATTTAAGTTTAATTAATTATATTACGTAAGAACTCCCACTTAGATAGACATCCCTCTAATCATCTAAGTGATCATGTGATCCATATCAACTAAACCATGTCCGATCATCATGTGAGATGGTGTAGTTTTCAATGGTGAACATCACTATGTTGATCATATCTACTATATCATTCACGCTCGACCTTTCGGTCTCAGTGTTTCGAGGCCATATCTGCATATGCTAGGCTTGTCAAGTTTAACCCGAGTATTGTGCATGTGCAAAACTGGCTTGTACCCGTTGTATGTGAACATAGAGCTTATCACACCCGATCATCACATGGTGTCTCGGCACGACGAACTGTAGCAACGGTGCATACTCAGGGAGAACACTTGTACCTTGAAATTTAGTGAGATATCATCTTATAATGCTGATACGTCTCCAATGTATCTACTTTTCCAAACACTTTTGCCCTTGTTTCACACTCTAACTTGCATGATTTGAATGGAACTAACCTGGACTGACGCTGTTTTCAGCAGAATTGCCATGGTGTTATTTTTGTGTAGAAATAGAAGTTCTCGGAATGACCTGAAACTTCACGAAGAATATTTTTGGAATATATAAAAATATTGGCGAAAGAATCAAGGCCAGGGGGCCCACACCCTGTCCACAAGGGTGGGGGGCGCGCCCCCTGCCTCGTGGGCCCCCTGGTGCTCCACCGACCTCAATTCCAACTCTATATATTCACGTTTGGGGAGAAAAAAATCAGGAAGAAGGATTCATCGCGTTTTACGATACAAAGCCGCCGCCAAGCCCTAATCTCTCTCGGGAGGGCTGAGCTGGAGTCCGTTCGGGGCTCCGGAGAGGGGAATCCATCGCCATCGTCATCATCAACCTTCCTCCATCACCAATTTCTATGCTCACCGCCGTGCGTGAGTAATTCTATTGTAGGCTTGCTGGACGGTGATGGGTTGGATGAGATTTATCATGTAATCGAGTTAGTTTTTTTAGGGTTTGATCCCTAGTATCCATTATGTTCTGAGATTGATGTTGCTATGACTTTGCTATGCTTAATGCTTGTCACTAGGGCCCGAGTGCCATGATTTTGGATCTGAACCTATTATGTTTTCATGAATATATGTGAGTTCTTGATCCTATCTTGCAAGTCAATAGTCACCTATTAAAAGGAGGAGTTCATGTAGTTAACCCCGAAGTGACAATAATCGGGATACTTACCGGTGATGACCGTAGTTTGAGGAGTTCATGTATTCACTAAGTGCTAATGCTTTGGTTTGGTACTCTATTAAAAGGAGGCCTTAATATCCATTAGTTTCCAATAGGGCCCCGCTGCCACGGGAGGGTAGGACAAAACATGTCATGCAAGTTCTTTTCCATAAGCACGTATGACTATATTCAGAATACATGCCTACATTACATTGATGAACTGGAGCTAGTTCTGTGTCACCCTAGGTTATAACTGCTGCATAAGAAATCGCATCCGACATAATTATCCATCACTGATCCATTGCCTATGAGATTTTCACATATTGATCTATGCTTAGTTACTTTTTCATTGCACTGTTGCGCTTGCTACAAAACTGCTACTATTACGTTTGCCACCGTTACCGCTACTATCATATTACTTTGCTACTAAATACTTTGCTGCAGATATTAAGTCTTTCACGTGCGGTTTAATTGACAACTCAACTGTTAATACTTGAGAATATTCTTTGGCTCCCCTTGTGTCGAATAAATAAATTTGGGTTGAATACTCTACCCTCGAAAACTGTTGCGATCCCCTATACTTGTGGGTTATCAAGACTATTTTCTGGCGCCATTGCCGGGGAGCATAGCTCTATTTTTTGAGTCACTTGGGATTTATATCTATTGATCACTATGAGGAACTTGAAAGACGAAAGAACCAAGATTTATCCCTCAGCTACGATGAAAGGTAAGGAACTGCCATCTAGCTCTGCACTTGATTCACCTTCTGTTATGAGTAAACTTGCGATACCTACTACTGTTATTGATTCTGATAGGTCGCATGTTATTGATGATGCCACTTCTGCTTTGCATGATATTTATGATGAAACTACTTCTATGCTTGATACTACTGTGCCGTTAGGTGAATTTCTTGATGAATAACTTGCTAGGGTTAGAGAGAATGAAATTATTGAAACTGATAATATTGATGAAAGTGATGATGAAGATTATCCCCCTAGATATGAATTGCCTGATGTTCCTGAGGGTTATGTTATGGACGAAGAAACTACTAGAGATTTTCTTGCTTGCAATGATAGATATGATCTTAAGAAACTGTTAGCTAAGCTGAAAGAAAAGTCTTTGAATGCTAGAATGAAATATGACCCTACTGAAAGGACATGCGGTGCCCCCATGTATGGTTTTGGTAATTGATGACAATCTCTATGGACTAACGGTTGCCTTGAGTTATATTTGAAGGATTTGTCCATAGGATTGTCTTGAAGTCCATGTGTTGGTTTCAAGGAGTTTATGAGATGGCCAAAGTGATTTTGAAGGAATTATCGAAAGGTTGGTCATGTGAGAGTTGAGCTTATTGCAAGCATGTCTTGAAGAGGAAGATTGTGTGTTCATTCATGTTTACCTTCAAGACATCATCCAAATGAAGAGAGTTGGAAAGATTCAAGGTTGATCAAGACTAAGTCAAGAGTGAATCAAGTTTATCAACTCACAAAGCATAGAAGAACTACCGAGAGGGATCAAATGATCCCATGGTATGGTAAGCATTGTCCATTACGCTTTGTGTACTAACCCATGTTCTACGTGAGAGTTCTTTGTGGGGTTAGGTATGTTTCCATGGTCTTGCATCAAGAGGAAGATCTCATACAACCCACAGAGTATGGGGAGCAATCAATCTTGAAGCTTGCCGTCCATTGTGGTATCAATGGAATTGTGAAGATGTGCCGAAGAGTGGCTCACCCATAGTGGAGTATGGGGGAGCAATCAACTAGTCTTCATCGAGCCAACACAATCAATAAAGGTGGTCCAACTTGAGGAAGTCAAGATCATCATCATCTAGCTCAAGTGGACTATGTGCAAGGAAAAGGTTTTCCCTTGATAGGTTTTCTATTTTACCGGTCATATAGTGGTAGTTGGAAGACTGGGTTGTAGGATCGATTGTCGTACTATCAAGGGGGGCTCTCTAGTGAGTTGGTTGATCTTATCATTCGTCGAGAGCTCAAACCACTGCATGCTTGCATCATCTCTCTTGGTTCTTGTTTGGTTCTTCTCCTTGTGAGATTTGGATCTCATTGTCATCTTCTTGACAAGCTCGAGTTCCTCAGAAATCGATTTCATATGCATCTTCTTTTGTGTTTTCAGTGTCGGAGTTCTTACTGGTCTTAATTGAGAAAGGGTTCTCACCATTTTATTTTGGGTATTTTCTCAATTGCTAGTTTTTTATATTTCTATCAAGATTGTGTTTGCTCTTCTCCTTAGCTTTCCAACAAACTTGATTTCATCGAATTTGGAGCTCGTATGCAAATGTTGTGGCTGTTTTGATATTACCTGTTTTACATAGAGAGGTTGTACCGGTTGACAGGTACAACCGGTGTTTGGAGTGGTTGTACCGCACCAGAATGGGTCCGAAGGTTGTACCGACCATGTACCACTCTACCACCGGACTAGTTTCTGTTGTGGTGCGGTTGTTGGGCGGTTGTGGGCCAGTTTTACCGCTTATTACCTGTTACCGGTTGTACCAGTGCTCATAGCGGTTGTACCGCTCCTATGTTATTCTGCACATAACAGGCAGATTCGTGGGGACCTATATAAGGGGGTCTTCTTCCCCAATGGTTCCTTATCTCTTGAGCTCGCTTTTGTCCCCATTGTTGACCTTCTTCGAGCTTGCTAACTCTCAATCCCTCCATGGATTCTTGCTAGTTTTTGAGGGAAAAGAGAGAGGAGATCTAGATCCACATTTCCACCAATCACTTTCTACTCTATGTGAGGGGAACCCCTTGGAACTAGATCTTGGAGTTCTTGGTGTTCTCCTTCTTGTTCTTCCTCTCATTTTCCTCCATGGCATTAGTTGCTTCGGTGGTATTTGAGAGTGAAGGACTTGGGCACTCCATGTGCCCTTGCCATTGCATTTGGTGCATAGGTTTGAGTTCTCCATTATGATACATGGAAGTTACAAGTTGAGAAGCTTATTACTCTTGGGTGCTTGGTACCCTTGAGCTTGTTCCTCTTGGTTGCTTGGGCGCCCTAGACGGTTGGTGGTGTTCCGAGCTCAATCATTGTGGTGTAAAGCTCTGGGCAAGCGTCGGGGTCTCCAATTAGGTTGTGGAGATTTCCCTGAGCAATTTGACGGGTTTCGGTGACCTCCCCCAAGGGTTGCCAAAGTGTACGGGTTCGCTGACCGCCCCTAAGGTTTGCCATTTGTACGGGTTCGGTGACCGCCCTCAAGGGTCCCTTAGTGGAATCATGACATCGTGCATTGTGCGAGGGCGTGAGGAGATTACGTTGGCCCTAGTGGCTTCTTGGGGAGAATTGTGCCTCCACACTACTCCAAACAGAGATTAGCATCCGCAAGGGTGTGAACTTCGGGATACATCGTCGTCTCCACGTGCCTCGGTTATCTCTTACCTGAGCCCTTCACTTATGCACTTTACTTTGTGATAGCCATAGTATTTCATGTTATATATATATATATATATATTGCTATCACTTAGTTGTTTATCTTGCTTAGCATAAGTTGTCAGTGCACATAGGTGAGCCTAGTTGTTGTAGGTTTTTTCTTGACAAATTAACTGCTAGGTTTATTCCGCATTTGTTCAAGCCTAAACCATAATTATTTTATAGCGCCTATTCACCCCCCTCTAGGCGACATCCATGATCTTTCAATTGGTATCAGAGCCTCGTCTCTCTTTATTAGGCTTTACCGCCTAGGGAGTAAAGATGTTGACTAGGGGATTAGGATTCTCTAACACTCTTAGTTTCGACGGCACAAATTTGGATGTTTGGGTAATTCGCATGCTTAATCTATTTAGGGTCATGGACCCAAATTTAGAGCGAATTGTAGATATGGGGTTTTCTCCTCCAAAGGATCCCCAAAGATTATCTTTAGAGGATGAGAAAAACTCTTATCTCAATGCTCAAGCTTCTAATGTGCTTTTCGATGCTTTGAGCAATGTAGTTATATTTCAACTCATGCTGTTCCGGGATGCTAATGAGTTGTGGGCAAAGCTTCAAGATAAATATGGTGTGTCCAAGATTTGTGGGGATGATTGTTCTCCCTCCACCTTCGGCCGTGTTGCCTTCTCAACTTCTTCTACTTCACCTACATGTGGGTTGCCACAAGGTAATGTTATGGTGAGTAGTGTTGGTCATTGCAATGATGATAGCGTGCTTATCGTTGATGACTCTTCATCGCTATCTTGTTGCAATGCTCCATCTTTGGACTTTAACACTTCGTGCACCTTACATGTTTCACATGCTTGTGTTGATAGTCCGTGCATATCATGTAGAAATTTCTTGACTAAATCTTATAATGATATGCTTGCTATATCTTGTTGCCATGATAAAAATGCATGTATTTCCTCGAGTTGTTGTGCTAACAATGTAGAGGAAACCCAACACTCCATGGAACAAGATGTGGTCTCAAATGGTGCTTCAAGGGATCCTACATCATCATCTTTTACTTTATGCCTTATGGCTAAGGCTTCAAAGGTATCTCCTACTTTGAACCCCAATATGTCTCTTGATGATGATGTTAATGCTAATGATGATGAGGATAATGATGAAGAGAATGATAATGTTGCCTCCTTAAAAATTAAGGGGGAAATGATTTTTAAAGCTCTTCATAAGAATAAAATTGCTCGTTCCAACTTCATGGAAATCATGTCCATTGACATTGAGGGCAAGAAATATATTGAGGAGTTGGAATCTCATCTCGAGAAACATGAAGTCACCATTGAAAAAATGGAAGGTCATGAGTGTGATTATGCTAATTAGATTGCGGACCCCTCTCAAGCTCTTGAATTGAACAAACCACCAAGGAATCTCTTGAGGAGACTTTTGCTCTATAATTATCTAGAGTGAAGGAATCTCATGATAGAGCTCTTGAGGTGGCCAATGATTTTGAACCTAAAAATGAGAAGCTTGAAGTTGCGCATGCTAAACTTCTTGAGGACTTTGGGCACATCAAAAATGGCTCAAGGGTGATTAAGAGTGAGCTCATCAAACTCACCAAGTCTAATGCACAACTTAAAGCTTCATATTCAAAAGAGCTTGCCAAGTTGCCTTCTCCTCTTGCTATTATTGATGATGCTTGTGCTACTAACTCTATTACTTGTGAAGCATCCATTTTGAAGGGGAATGTTGAGCTTCGGGCTCAACTTGAGTTTCTATCTAGCAATTATGGGAAATTGGAAGAAATCCATGAAAAGATCTCAAGCTCTCATGATGATCTTCTAGTATCCCATAATGTGCTAAAGATAGCTCATGAGGCCATGATTGCTAAGGTAACATCTAGTGAGCCTCCGGTGGATACTAGCACTACTTTTAGTCAAAATGCTATATTGCCTTATGCTAACCCTCGAGTTTCATCCATGCATAACATTGCTACACCTTGTGATGAATTGCTTTCCTTGCCTTGTTGCTCTAACAATGAAGCTTATACTTCCTCTAGTGCTTGTGTTGAGACTAACCATGTAGAGGAAATGAAAGAGCTCAAGGCCCAAGTCACTTCTTTGAAGAAAGACTTGGAAAAGTGTCATGAAGGAAAATCCACACTCAACAATATCTTGAGTGTGCAAAAATTCCCCAATGACAAAGGTGGAATTGGATTCAACTCCAATAAGAATAATAAGTCCAAGATGAACAAGAAGAAGGGCCAAGAACAAGTCAATAATTCGGCCAAGATTGTTTGCTTCAAGTGCAAAATTGAAGGGCCTCATGTTAGATCTTGCCCACTGAAGAAGAAGGCCATTAGTGACAAGCAACAAGGGAAGCGGCCACAAGTTCAATCTCATGCTCAACCACAAGTTGAAGAAAGTCCTCTTCCCAAGAATACCCAAGCTAATGCTTCTCATGTTGAGAAATCAATTGAGAAGAAAGTGAAGAGTAGACGTTGCTACTTATGTCGTGAGAAAGGTCACCTCGCTTCCTCATGCACTAGTGGTAACTCATCCAACCCAATTATTATTGATGATATCTATTCTCTTGGGAAGGATAAGGTTGGCAATGTGTTTGTGAAGTTTGTTGGTACTCAAAGTGGTTGTCGGTGTCAAAACCGGCGGATCTCGGGTAGGGGGTCCCGAACTGTGTGTCTAAGGCTGACGGTAACAGGAGGCGGGGACACAATGTTTACCCAGGTTCGGGCCCTCTCGATGGAGGTAATACCCTACTTCCTGCTTGATTGATCTTGATGATATGAGTATTACAAGAGTTGATCTACCACGAGATCATAGAGGCTAAACCCTAGAAGCTAGCCTATGATTATGATTGTTGTTGTCCTACGGACTAAACCCTCCGGTTTATATAGACACCGGAGGGGTCTAGGGTTACACAGAGTCGGTTACAGGGGAGGAGATCTACATATCCGAATTGCCAAGCTTGCCTTCCATGCAAAGGAGAGTCCCACCCGGACACGGGACGAAGTCTTCAATCTTGTATCTTCGTAGTCCAATAGTCCGGCCAAAGTATATAGTCCGGTTGTCCGAGGACCCCCTAATCCAGGACTCCCTCAGTAGCCCCTGAACCAGGCTTCAATGACGACGAGTCCGACGCGCAGATTGTCTTCGGCATTGCAAGGCGGGTTCTTCTCCAAATCCTGAGTACCTGTCGTAACGAGTAGTGTCCGGCTTCCCATGAATGTTGCACTCCTCGACTTTTGTGCTTTAATAATGGCTATCTTCCACATATCGAGCGAATGGGAGAAGTCGGAGCATTTTTACATTTGCCACCCTAACCATGTGAGTAAATCATCTATTTAAAGAGTCGGGGATCCTCAGATCCAGATCACACCATCCTCCCACAGCGAGTATCCATCGGAGCATGCCGGAAAAGTCCATCCCATCATGGCCGGCCATCGCAGCTCCTCCTCTCGCTCCCGTAGCACTAAGCCAGGCAATTGGGAGAAGTGTTCCGTCCCCCACAGCCAATTAGTAGAGTTACAGACCCAGGGGTTTCTCCCTCCTGTGTATATGGTCCCCGTCCAAGCCGAACTAGCCACTTATAATGGTGGGGAGCAAGCGGAGAGCTTTCCCAACCCATCCATGGGGGAGCGGGTATGCCTTGTCCCTTACTTATTGAGGGGACTCGGATTTCCAATCCATCCGTTCCTCCGTGGGCTCCTGGATTTCTACGGCCTCCAGCTGCATAACTTTACTCCCGCCTCCATATTACACATCGCCGGCTACGTCACCTTTTGCGAGCTATTTCTGGGCTGCGAAGCTCATTTCGAGCTATGGAAGAGGGTATTCGGCCTCGTACCCCGTACACAGGAGGGGTCAATATATCAAGTGGGCGGAGCCGAAATATGGCGCATCACCGGGACCGGATACCTATCCGGTACTCCGAAGAAGACATCCGAAGACTGGCCTTCGGAGTGGCTTTATATGGAGGACGTCCCCCTTCCGGACCCTATTCAGATGGGCCTTCCTGAGTTTAATAATGCCCCTTTGAAGAAACACCGCAGTTGGCGCCCTCGGAGCCCCCAGGAGGAAGATAACAGAGAGGTCCTTTACCTGATGGGAAGGATAAAAACGCTGGCCAAATCAGGACTGACAATAATCCAGGTTATGTCAATATGTATAATGCGGGGGGTGCATCCACTTCAGTATCGGGGGAAACCCATGTGGCACTTCAATGGAGAAGACGATGCCACCCACTGCGGCCGTAAAGGTCCGGACTCCGCCGCTGCTCTAGCGAAAATACTGTCCGATTTATACAAAGGATAGGAAGCGGAGTTCATCCGCATTAAGCCACGGGATGGATTCTCCATGTACAACCCCCCAAACTGGGCAAGCTACTACTTTTTACTCCAGACCTTCCCGCATTCTTCATCATAAATATTTACCTTGCTATTTCATAGCAGGAACTGCGAAAAGCTGTGAGGGAGGTCCACAACCCGTCTCCACAGCCAGAGGACCCTGACTGGGCCCTCGGCCCCGGACTCGAAGAAGATCCGGACATATTTGTGGAGCTTATCGACATGACGTTCTATCAGTTAAGCTACGACGGTGCCTTGGTGGCCATCATAGCCGATTATCCTGGCCTGCTCCCTGCATCACATGTAAGTAAACCCGGAGTCCCAACTTCCGAGAAGGATCCATTTTTTGCACTTCACCCACCGCACATATATGGTGTCTTACAGGGAAGGCCCTCGAGACGCCATGCCGAACCCGCGGTGACTCATCAACGAGTGGCACCAAAGCCGGGTAGGCTTAAGAGGAAGGCGGTCAGGACTGAGACGTCATCGCAGAGGTATGAAAAAGAACCCTGCTCCATGGTTGTCGTCTTTAAAATATAATAACGTCCATGGTTCCTGGCAGAAAAAACGCTTGTCGTACCGTGTCTGGAGAGCCTGCCGGCCACGCCTCCACCAGCCGGACTCCAGAGCCGGTCTTAGGGGCAGATGCTAACGTGGGGACAACACCGGATGTTCCTCCTACAGAGGATGCGGATAGGCTGTCCGCTACGAATTCTGAAGTGGAGAGTGCCATGAATCACAGGCGTCGTTGGGCTGTACTTTGCGACCCTGGTTTCTCCGGAGAGGCGTTCGATGCCTTCAACTTGGGAGACGTGTACATCCAAGCTGCTCAAAATGGTCTTGCCAGAGCCACGGACCAGTATGTAAAGGATATACGGGTAAGAAAATCTGATAATTATGTATATCAGTTGCCCCTGAGACTTGGAACAGTTGGCACAACTGATGTAAGGATCATTATATGTGTAGGTTCTTACGGAGAAGAATACCCAGTTGTCTCAAGAGCTGGAGGAGTGCAAAGCCCAGCTACGGGCATCAGTTACCGAAATGAAGGAGTCCAAGAAGGCCCCATCTGGTAACACTTGTTCTGATCGAAAAGAATGAAATGACATGTACCAGTTAGTATTCGGCATGCATGCAAATCTAACAATAGATTCTGCAGATGATCCCGGAGTGAACCCGAAGGTCGTGCGAGAGGATGAGCAACATGCTCAACGACAACTAGAGGCTGGCGAGCGTGTGCTTACGTGGGTTAGGCAGGAGAAAAACGATCTCTAAGATGCCAATACCCGGCTGGGCGTTGAATTGAACGATGTTCGGGCCCAGCTAGCTGACTCCGTAAAGGAGAATAAGGAGCTTCGACACGGCATTTTTAGTAAGTGCTTGAACAAACTTTTATAGAGTTCGGCAAAGAAACCGGCTAACAGAGTTATATCTGTATGTATGCTAACGGGTTGTCCCGAAGAGGAGATGCCCGGGTCTGCGGGAGATCTTCTGCCAGAGCTCTCACAACTGCACGAACAAGTTTGGCAGGTGATGCAGGGCATTGCCCAGGCCTTGTGGCCATCCGCCTCCCTGCCAGGAGGCATGGGGGAGCTCGTAGAGATGCTCAAGGGAGCGCAGTGGCGCTTTCGATTATGGAAGATATCTGCCTGCCGACAAGGTGCAAGGGAAGCCTGGGCCATGGTGAAGACGCGATATACCAAGGCTGACCCGAACCATATGGCCGAGGTCCGACCTATGGGGTCTGATGGGAAAGAGATCCCTATTAGTCTGGTGTATGACCAGGTAAAATTAGCCGCAAAGTATTCCCAACAGGATTGTAGGCTAGACAGCCTGTTGGATGGTATAGAAGAAGAATTTAGTCAGTCTAAGTGACTGTGTACTTCAAGTGACATATATTGTCCCTAGCCGGATTGTAAATCATTTGTCATGGCGGACCTTTTCGCTTCAACCTCTGGACTCGACAGTCCGGAGTGTATCCGAATACCCGCTCAGTTATGTAAAAACCGGGGTACGCGTGGAAACCAGGCGTAGGGTCATAAGTGCTTGAATAGACAAGTAACCAACTAGCTATGTTATATTACATGGATAGTAAGAAACATCTTCCAGGGAGAATAGTTCCGTTAAGGGTTCCTTTCCCTGGGTACGCATGCATTAATGTGCATGTCCGAACTGTAAAAAGAGATGCAGGATATCACTAGTAGAAAACAGGGCTTTGCTCACGGGGCAATATTCACATTAGTCTCGGTTCAGTCACGAACCGGGACTAATGTGAGCATTGGTCCCGGTTTGTGCGGCTAAGGCATTAGTCCCGGTTCACCCGAGCCCTTTAGTCCCGGTTTGAGACACGAACCGAGACTAAAGGGTGCGATGCCCTTTAGTCCTGGTTTGTGTCTCGAACTGGGACTAAAGATTAGACCTTTAGTCCCAGTTTGAGACACGAACTGGGACTAAAGGGTGCGATGCCCTTTAGTCCCGGTTTGTGTCTCAAACTGGCACTAAAGGTCCCATTTTCAAACTCTACCCCCCCATGGATCGCCTTTTTGTTTTGAAAAAATAAAAAGAAAATGATAAAAACTTCAAAAAATAAAATCCTTCGAGAGGTAGTTATATTACTACATCTACTAGTTAGGAAAATTTAAAAACTTAAATTTGGACATGTTTTGCAAAAAATGTAGGGAAAATGTAAAACGTCTATAACTTTTGCATACGATGTCGGAAAAAACGTATAATATATCAAAATGTTCGGAACGAAAATCCGCATCCGATGGAGACCCGCCTATGGCCTGTTTGCAAATTTTTACAATCCTCAAATTCTAAAAGGAAAAAAAGTTATGCTCAAATTTTAGTTTTTTTTAATTATTGTTAAATCTAGTCAAACTACTTATTCAAGAAGTATTAGTGTTACTAAATAATTATTCAAGAATATTAGTGTTACTAAATAATTATTTTAGTTTTTTTGAATTTTGGTTAACTATGGTCAAACTGTGGTCAAACTACTTATTCAAGAAATATTAGTGTTACTAAATAATTATTGATTTTTAGAAAAATAGTTTCAAACTCAAACAGTGAAATGTGTGACTTCATGCTCAAGCTAAATTCCTGAGGGTTAATAGGATTGACATCTTACTATTGTCAGGAAAACAACAAGTGCAGACTTGGAAACGAGGGAGAATAGAACCCGGAAGTTAAGCGTGCTCAGGCTGGAGTAGTGAGAGGATGGGTGACCGTTCGGGAAGTTAGATGATTTGGAATGATGAGGGGTGATTAAAGATTAAAGGTTAAATTGAGCAGTGATAAGGGGTGATTAGAGATTAGAGGTTAAAATAATTCAGAAATTTGAAATTCAAAAAAAATTAAAAAAAATCATAAAAATTCCTTTAGTACCGGTTGGTGTTACCAACCGGGACTAAAGGTGGACCTCCAGGCAGCGGCCACGTGGAGGGCCTTTAGTCCCGGCTCCAGTTAGAACCGGGACTAAAGGGGGAGGCTTTAGTACCGACCCTTTAGTCCCGGTTCCAGAACCGGGACTAAAGGCCCTTATGAACCGGGACTAAAGGCCCTTTTTCTACTAGTGTATAAACATCTGGGGGCATGTATTGCCATAAGTAAAAGTCATCTTTTGTTCACCGACCGAATATTCCCTCAAGAACACTAGCTTTCGGCTTCACCCAGTCTGAGGTACACATCCGGCTGACCCGGCAGCAACAATCACAGAGGTGCTCCCCTTATGCCCTAGTCAAATTAACGGGAACGTAGGGCATAAACTCAAGAGCCACGAAACCCAGCTTGGCCAAAACTTAAGTCATATCGATGCATATAATGGCGAAGAAAAGGTACATGTGGAAAAGCAACACATGTGCAGGGGGCATAGAGCCCGAAACATAATTATATTAAGCTTCTGTATAAGAAGTCCCCAGGTATAATGAGCACGCATGGCGCGTCAAGATTGTGTAGTCAAGACACATTTTAACCTTTTAAGGCCGTGAAGAAAAAGGGAAGAAAGAAATAAAGAAAGACAGATAGCGGATATATGTATAAAAAAGTCGTAGGTAAGGAGACGAACACAGAGTCCGGCACTAGGCGTAGAACCTTCGGAGTCTGGCCGCGTTCCATGGGTTTGGCTCGAGTCGATTGTCCGATGCATCACGCAGACGGTACGCTCCACCGGTTAGAACTTTGTCAATTATGAAGGGACCTTCCCATTTGGGCTTGAGCTTGTCCTTTTTTTCTCTGGCAGGCATAGAACGAGTTCGCCAACGTTATAAGTTTTGGCCTGTACTTCTCTCCTTTGATACCGTCGATCCTGTTGCTGATAGAATGCGGAGCGGGCTTTTGCAATGTCATGCTCCTCCTCCAGGGCGTCTAAACTGTCATGCCAATCAAGCTCGGCTTCTTTCTCTTCATACATGCTCACTCGAGGTGAGTCATGAATGATGTCGCAGGGCAGTACCGCCTCTGCGCCGTACACCATAAAAAACGGTGTGTATCCGGTAGTGCGATTCGGCGTGGTACGCAGCCCCCATAGTACGGAGTCGAGCTCCTCAACCCAGTGCGTATCTGATTCCTTCAAGGATCGCACTAATCTGGGTTTAATGCCACTCATAATAAGACCATTTGCTCGTTCGACTTGACCGTTTGTTTGGGGGTGATATACGGAGGCATAATCGAGCTTAATGCCCATGTTGTCGCACCAAGTTTTTACCTCGTCAGCTGTGAAGTTCGAGCCGTTATCGGTGATGATGTTGTGGGGGACACCATAACGGTGTACAACCCCGGATATGAAGTCTATCACTGGTCCGGACTCGGCCATTTTAACTGGTTTGGCTTCTATCCATTTGGTGAATTTATCCACCATGACCAATAGGTACTTTTTCTTATGGCTTCCTCCTTTAAGGGGTCCGACCATATCAAGCCCCCATACCGTGAAGGGCCAAGTAATGGGGATTGTTTGGAGAGTGGTAGGTGGCATATGGCTTTGCTTTGCAAAAAGCTGGCAACCGATGCAATGTTGGACGAGGTCCTGTGCGTCTGCTCGGGCTGTCGGCCAGTAAAAACCTATACAATAGGCCTTGCTTACAAGGGCCCGAGCTACGGCGTGATGGCTGCTGAGTCTAGCATGAATTTCTACCAAAAGTTGCCATCCTTCCTCTTCGGAGATGCACCTTTGAAGTACTCCGGTAGCGCTTTTCTTATAAAGCTCTCCCTCATGGACCTTGTAGGCTTTAGACCGTCGCACAATGCAACGTGCCTCGTTTGGGTCCTCAGGGAGTTCTTGCCTCTTTAGGTAAGCCAAAAAGGGTTCTGTCCACGGGGCGATGACAGCCATAATCACGTGGGCCGAAGGTGTTATTTCGGTGGCGGAGCCTAAGATTACGCCAGAGTGTTCGGGATCTAGTGTTGTGGCCGGATCCAGACTGTTGTTGCCGGTCTCCCCTTCCCACACCACGGATGGCTTAAACAGCCTTTCCAAGAAGATATTAGGTGGGACAGGGTCACGCTTAGCGCCGATGCGGGCGAGGATATCCGTTGCTTGATTGTTTTATCGGACCACATGGTGAAATTGGAGCCCCTCGAACCGAGCTGACATTTTGAGGACGGCATTGCGGTAAGCCGCCATTTTTTGGGTCCTTGGCGTCAAAGTCTCCATTTATTTGAGATATTGCAAGGTCCGAATCCCCATGCACCTCTAGGCGTTGACTGCCCATGGAGTACGCGTCCCCTTCTGCATTGTTGGAGTCTGTGTATAATATTTGGAGTACATATTAGACTGTATCTCCGGTGGGGGATGTCAGGACGACGCCTGCCCCCAGACCAGCCAGCATCTTAGAGCCATCGAAGTGCATGATCCAATTGGAGTACGCGTCGTACTCTTTAGGGAGTTAGGCTTCTGTCCATTCGGCGATGAAATCAGCTAGTCTTGCGACTTAATGGCTCGCCGTGGTTTGTATGTTATGTCGAATGGGAGGAGCTCAATAGCCCATTTAGAAATCTGGCCCGTGGCATCGCGGTTATTTATTACGTCGTTGAGTGGTACTTGAGAGGCTACCATAATTGAACACTCTTGAAAGTAGTGTCGTAGTTTTCTGGATGCCATGAAGACCACGTATGCTATCTTTTGATAATGTGGGTACCGTAATTTGCATGGAGTGAGGATAGTGGATACGTAGTATACCGGCTTTTGAAGCAGGAACTTATGTTCGTCCGTCTCTCGTTCGACGACGAGCACTGCGCTTACAACCTGGTGTGTTGCCGCCATATATAACAACATTGGTTCACCGATATTTGGTGCGGCCAAGATTGGGTTGCTGGCCAAGAGGGATTTTATTTCTTCCAATCCGGCCGTGGCCACATCCGTCCACTCGAAGTGTTCGGTGCGCCAAAGAAGGTGGTAAAGAGGTAATGCCTTTTCTTCCAATCGGGAGATAAAGCGGCTTCAGGCAGCCACCCATCCGGTTAATTTCTGGATTTGCTTCAATTCCTCTATTGGAAACGGTGAAGCCCAAGAGCTTTTCGGAGGGCACACCGAAAACGCATTTTTCTGGATTGAGCTTGATGTCATATGTTCGGAGATTGTCGACCATAAGCCTCAAGTCTTCTATTAAGGATTCGACGTGTCTGGTTTTAATGACCACATCGTCTACATATGCCTCCATTGTTTTGCCGATTTGTGTTTCCAGGCATGTCTGAATCATGCGTTGATAGGTTGCACCGGCGTTTTTGAGCCCGAAAGGCATGGTGTTAAAACAGAAGGGGCCGTATGGAGTGATGAATGCCGTTGCGGCTTGACCGGACTCCGCCATCTTGATTTGATGGTATCCAGAGTATGCGTCGAGGAAATACAATGAGTCGTGCCCTGTGGTAGCATCGATAATTTGATCGATGCGGGGGAGGGGGGAGGGATCCTTGGGGGAAGCCTTGTTAAGGTCCTTGAAATCGACACATAGGCGCCAGGATTTGTCCTTCTTTGGTACCATCACTAGGTTTGCTAGCCAGTCCGGGTGTTTTATTTCTCTAATGAATTCGGCCTCGAGTAACTTGGCTAGCTCTTCTTCCATGGCTTGTCTCTTAGGCTCGGAGAAATGCTGAAGAGTCTGCTTGACCGACTTGAATCCCTTTAGAATGTTTAGGCTATGCTCGGCCAGCCTGCGTGGGATTCCTGGCATGTCTGAAGGATGCCAGGCGAAGATGTCCTAATTCTCGCGCAAGAACTCCCGTAGTGCGGCGTCTGTTGTGGGGTTCAGCTGTGCCCCGATGGATGTTGTTTTTGTAGGGTCCGTTGGATGGACCTGGAATTTGACTATTTTGTCCGCTGGTTTAAAAGAGGTGGACTTGGGTCTTTTGTCGAGTATCACGTCGTCCCTGTCCACCGTGGAGCACAGCGCAGTTAGTTCTTTAGCCACGAGGGCTTCGGAAAACGCCTCGAGGGTGCGGCGGTTTTATTTTTGGCACGGAGTGCTATGTCCGGATCACTAGCTAGAGTGATGATTCCATTGGGCCCGGGCATCTTGAGCTTCATGTACCCGTAATGGGGTATAGATTGGAAGATCGCGAATGCCTCTAGCCCTAAAAGGGCGTGGTATCCGCTACTAAACGGGGCCACTTGGAATGTGATTTCTTCGGACCTATAATTCTCTGGCATGCCGAATACCACATCTAGTGTGATTTTTCCCGCGCATCATGCCTCCCGACTAGGGATGATTCCAAGGTCGTGCTGCTTTGCTCAATGTGGCTCTTGTCTATTTCCATTTTGCTAAGAGTCCCCTCATATATGAGGTTTAATCCGATGCCACCGTCCATGAGCACTTTAGTAAGCCGGAAGCCGTCCACAATTGGACTAAGTACCAAAGCGGCTGGTGCTCGGGCTGTTCGGAATTGAGGTTCGTCACTGGCATTGAAGGTTATAGCCGTATCGTTCCGTGGATTTATTGTTGCAACGTGGCATACTTCGGCGAGGCTGCGGAGTGCTAGCTTGCGCCTATTATTTGAGGCGGAAGTCTCGAAGACTGTCAGTATTGTATTGTTATTTTCCACGGGATGGTGCTCTGTGGTATTGTTGATGAGGAGATCCTCGCCGCTCTTGGCCACCTGCCGGAGTATCCAACATGCTCTAAGGCTATGTGTTGGCATAGTATCCGGTGTACTGTGAATTTTGCATGGCCCATTGAGCCATCCCTCCAATACGGTTCCACGCCCTGCAGTGGGCTTTGGTTTCTTTGTAATTCGATCGGGTGACTTACGAGAGTACACCCTTTTAGTTCGGACGGAGGGTTTAGTGAGAGCGGGAGGATCCCAGAATTTTGTTTGGGTTTTCCAGGTGCTTTCCATCACACAGTACTTCTGTCTATGGCCGCCAAGTCAGCGAAGTGTGCTATGTCACGACGACTTATGGCGTTGAGGATTCCCTTGTCCGTGCAATTTTTGCAAAAGAATGAAATTGCGTCTTCCTCGCGACAGTCCTTGACCTTGCTCATTACAAGGAGGAATCTGGCCCAATAGTGATGTAGTGTCTCTTGGGGCTCTTGTCTGATGTGGGAAAGATCACTTATGTGAGGGTGGGTGGGTAGATTTAGGTCCAAAGCCTGACCCGATCTGAGACCCAGGGGCAGAGGAGTTTCCGAGCTTGGCAGTTCAGGCTCCGGGACGTTGCCCAATAGTTCTGGCCCGCTGTCCGATTCTAGGTTCGAAGCTTGGGCCATGTCCTCCCGTAGACGGGTACCGGCTCGGAGAGCCCGGGAATCCGGACATAGTTTGCCCTCAAAATAGAGGAAGAATCGCTGCATTGCTCCTCCACCACCGCTATTTGATGGGTGACCGGCGGAGAGTTAATCTCCCTTTGGTCGGATTTAAGCCCGATCCGATCATAGTCCGTAGCGACTCCCAAGGCGGCGATGCGATCCAAGAGCTCGTTCAAAGAAGAGAGCTCCATTGGATCCATCTGCATAGTGGAACTCTCAATGAAAGCACCAATGTTGGTGTCAAAACCGGCTGATCTCGGGTAGGGGGTCCCGAACTGTGCGTCTAAAGCTGATGGTAACAGGAGGCAGGGGACACAATGTTTACCCAGGTTCAGGCCCTCTCGATGGAGGTAATACCCTACTTCCTGCTTGATTGATCTTGATGATATGAGTATTACAAGAGTTGATCTACCACGAGATCGTAGAGGCTAAACCCTAGAAGCTAGCCTATGATTATGATTGTTGTTGTCCTACGGACTAAACCCTCCGGTTTATAAAGACACCGGAGGGGTCTAGGGTTACACAGAGTCGGTTACAAGGGAGGAGATCTACATATCCGAATTGCCAAGCTTGTCTTCCACGCAAAGGAGAGTCCCACCCGGACACGAAACAAAGTCTTCAATCTTGTATCTTCATAGTCCAACAGTCCGGCCAAAGTATATAGTCCGGCTGTCCGAGGACCCCCTAATCCAGGACTCCCTCAGTGGTGTCAAACAAAGAACCATTTGGGTAGCCAAGCCTATTGTGACTAACCTCTTAGGACCCAACTTGGTTGGGGACCAACTAGCTCAAACTTGATCAATAGGTGTCTACGGAGGGCGTTGGAGACTTGGCTACATTATGAAGAATTAAGGGGATTTTCATTATTCATATTGTCTCAAGCCAAGTCATTCGGATTATCAAGTCTCTATCTTATATCCAATGTTCCTCCATGCGGTAACTCGTGCTTAAATTGTTTACATTGATAATTACTTGCCCCTGTGCATGTTTGGTTTCGTTCCTTGCATGTGTTTGTATATGTTGTGCTTCCAACTTGATTATCTTGAGCAATCAAGTATGTGTGTGTTGGTTTGCACATCATGTACGTGTGTGTCATGCGTTGATCCTTTTGCATCTTGTTTATATCTTAATTGGCTCATGTGAGAGATTAATGGAACATCCCATTTTGGGGGAGTGATGTGCTTTGTGCACCTCACGGTCCCACAAATGTGTGTACATGAGGAATACCACCTAGTATTGATATTGCAAGCTTATCTAGTCACTATGTGGTATGTCTTCTCATGAGAAATTCAAATTCTAAATAGTCCATTAATTATCTCTTGTTGGATCCTCTTATTGCCTCTTGTTAAGTTTTTATTGGTATCACATTATGGGGGTGTAATATGCTATGTGCATATTACAAGCCTAGAAAATGTGTACATTTGAGATATTGTCACCTAGAATTGGTATTGTAAATTATCTTGTTCCTAGGTGGCATGTTAGCTCTACAAGTTGCAATTTGCTTGTGTTTGGTGTGAAGATGATGTTGTATATCCTTGTTATCTACCAACGGAATTGTTTCCAAATACTTCTTGTCTTTTGACAATTTGTACTCACTTATGTGTGGTAGAAATTATTGATCATCTTTACATTGGCCTTTGCTTTTATTTGCCTTATCTCTTGCCGAGGATTGTGTCAACTCCCATTCTAATCCATACCACTTGTGGATCTTGTTATTTCCTTGAGATTGTCTAGTGTTTGTATAGATATAGTGAAATTGGTGATCCCATCTTGTGCTTTTTGTATTCAAATGCAAATTCTCTATAATGCACAATGCTTGGGGAGCTATCCTATTTTTCTTATAATGCTCACCTTGTGATCCTTATCAAGTGTGTGTTGGTGGAATGCAAACCATTTCTTTTTGGTACTTTGTGCCATCACGACACTTTGTAGGGCACTTGGTTTGTTAGGAACCATTCTCTATTTTGGGAGTTTGACATCATTCTTTTTTACTGTGCCAATGGATATCTCATTCCTTGATGTATCGGTTAATGGTATCTTCCAAGTGATGGTTTCTCCTTTTGGTATCCTTTTCACTTGGTATTCCTTTTTCATTTGGTGTTAGTTCTTGAAAGTCTATAGCATGCATATTTACTTCATGTATTTATGCTTTCTTTCTCTGACCCAATATATAGGGGAAACTCCACCAAGTCTCAAATTGGATGAGATGTGCATGAAACTCATGTCCATATCTATATGCACATATTTATGTGGATTTTATGCTATGTATATTGGTGTTTCTAACTCTTTGGTCCTAATGAGTTTGGGTACCATTTTGTTTGTGTTATTGGTCTAGGAACAATTGGAGATGCATTGGATGCTCGGCTCACTCACAAGGGAGGTGGTGTCACCATGTGCTTATTGGAGTCAAGCTAGGATGCTCAATGAACTACTATCTACTACCTTCAATTGGTTTCTACTACATCCTTCCAATGTTAACGCAGTAACAAACATCTTCATATACTTCATGCACACATTCTTGCTTCAACCTTGTGTAGGTTGCATCTTGGCATGATATTCATTCCATCTATGATACTTGTTTCCTTTCTCAAAGCATCCCAACAATGATCTCCTGTTTCTAGTTGTGATGTCTTTGATGTTCGTGTGTGGAATTTTTTGATATACAATAAGACAATATTTAGCCATGTGCTATGCTTTTCAAGCAAAGATCTTATCAGTATATTTTATGACTTCCGTTTGGGTATCCTCTTCTTCCCTTGAGTAACCATTTCTTATGTGCATCCTTCTTTACAGATTGATATCATTTCATCTACCTATAATCTTATACACTTGAGTGAAGTTACATCTTTAGTGGATTTCCTTATTCTTTCATGTCCACCTTTCTTTCCTTTGTATTTCCTAGGTGGATCCGTGAAAGGATTTGTGTTGAGTGCGGATCTTATATCTTTGCATCTTGTTGCACTCTTGTGTGGTGAAGATAATTTACCTCTTGCTTGTCTTTACGAGGATTTTGCCATCTAGTTGGTATCCCCCGTCTTGATGAGGCTTTCATCTTCTATCTTCACCATGGTTTGTTGCAAGCCTTGTTGTTAATTCACATTTTAGTGAGCTTGTGAAACCATTTGCTTGTTGGGTGTGTGTGGGGAGGACATGTCATGCACCGTGTATCTCATTTATCCAAGACTATGTTGATGCTTTATGCTCATCCTTATATTAGTCTTCTCAAGTGCTATATATGTCATGACTCGCACACATCATTTTGGGTGAGCCTATTCTTAAGTTGCCTATTTTTCATGTTGCTCAACCATTTGTCTGTTGCAAGTGCTAGGCTTTGTTTCCTATATGCTCACTTGCACTTGTTGTTAGTTTCTATTGATTTTGGGGGAGCTATGATCCTATTTTGTGTACTGTGTATCCAAATCCAAAAATTCTTATGTGTGCACAAATCATGGGGAGCTTCTCTAGTTTCTTTAGAACACTCCTTTGCTCATTTCGTAATATCCTTTTTTCTTTTGGCTCATAGGATCTCTGGTTTAGTTGGTTCAATTGATATCCTTTGATTGCTTGCTTCAATTGGTGTCCTTTGATTGCATGATTGCTTGTTTCTCTCTTTGCTATGTCTTTGTGGCATATCTTACTTTTGCTATCTTTGGGCCTCAATATAGTCTGTCTTCCTCCAAGTATTTAACGTTGGATATGTGTATTGCATTCCACTCTCTTGTTGATAAATACACAATTTGTGGAGAAACACTTTTTATATTGGCCTTCTAAGGTTTTCGCCCATTTCGGCAATCGATGCCAATGGGGGAGAAGTTTCAGAAAGTTTTGTGGATAAGTTTAGAGAGTTATTTCTTCTAGCTTTGGTTTTGTTCCTAAGCATTTTCATCTCATATACATGCATTATTGGTTGTTTCATTGCATGGTGATGCATAATTCCTTATATAAACTCTCTTGAAAGTGATTTGTCATCAATTACCAAAATGGGGGAGATTGAAAGGACATGCGGTGCCCCCA
Source organism: Triticum dicoccoides (assembly GCF_002162155.2). Taxonomy (NCBI): domain Eukaryota; kingdom Viridiplantae; phylum Streptophyta; class Magnoliopsida; order Poales; family Poaceae; genus Triticum; species Triticum dicoccoides. Next base: position 541,461,263 of record NC_041380.1, on the reverse strand, counting down.
TGTGTGGTTTTGGTAATTGATGACAATCTCCATGGACTAACGGTTGCCTTGAGTTATATTTGAAGGATTTGTCCATAGGATTGTCTTGAAGTCCATGTGTTGGTTTCAAGGAGTTTATGAGATCGCCAAAGTGCTTTTCAAGGAATTATCCGAAGATTGGTCATGTGAGAGTTCAGCTTATTGCAAGCATGTCTTGAAGAAGAAGATTGTGTGATCATTCATGTTTACCTTCAAGACATCATCCAAATGAAGAGAGTTGGAAATATTCAAGGTTGATCAAGACTAAGTCAAGAATGAATCAAGTTGATCAACTCACAAAGCGTAGAATAAGTACCGAGAGGGATCAAGTGATCCCATGGTATGGTAAGCATTGTCCATTACGCTTTGTGTACTAACCCATGGTCTACGTGAGAGTTCTTTGTGGGGTTAGGTATGTTTCCATGGTCTTGCGTCAAGAGGAAGATCTCATACAACCCATGGAGTATGGGTAACAATCAAGCTTGAAGCTTGCCGTCCATTGTGGTGTCAATGGAATTGTGAAGATGTGCCAAAGAGTGGCTCACCCACAGTGGAGTATGGGGGGGCAATCAACTAGTCTTCATCGAGCCAACACAATAAAGAAAGGTGGTCCAACTTGAGGAAGTCAAGATTGTCATCATCTAGCTCAAGTGGACTATGGGAAAGGCAAATGTTTGCCCTTGATAGGTTTTCTATTTTACCGGTCTCATAGTGGTAGTTGGGAGACCGAGTTGTAGGATCGATTGCCGTACTATCAAGGGGGGCTCTCTAGTGAGTAGCTTGATCATATCATTTGTTGAGAGCTCAAACCATTGCATACTTGCATCACCTCTCTTGGTTCTTGTTTGTTTCTTCTCCTTGTGAGATTTGGATCTCATGGTCATCTTCTTGACAAGCTCGAGTTCATCGAAAACCGATTTCATATGCATCTTCTTTTGTGTTTTCAGTGTTGGAGTTCTTACTGGTCTTAATTGAGAAAGGGTTCTCACCATTTTATTTTGGGTATTTTCTCAATTGCTAATTCTTGATATTTCTATCAATATTGTGTTTGCTCTTGTCCTTAGCTTTCCAACAAACTTGATTTCGTCGAATTCGGAGCTCGTATGCAAAATTTGTGGCTGTTTTGATATTACCTATTTTACATAGAGAGGTTGTACCGCCCCATAGAGAGGTTGTACCGATTGACAGGTACAACCAGTGTTTGGAGCGGTTGTATCGCTCCAGAATTGGTCCGAAGGTTGTACCAGCCATGTACCGCTCTACCACCGGACTAGTTTCTGTTGTGGTGCGGTTGTTGGGCGGTTGTGGGCCGGTTGTACCTCTTATTGCCTGTTACCGGTTGTACCGGTGCTCATAACGGTTGTACCGCTCCTATGTTATTCTACACATAACGGGCAGATTCGTGGGGACCTATTTAAGGGGGTCTTCTTCCCCAATGGTTCCCTCTCTCTTGAGCTCGGTTTTGCCCCCATTGTTGACCTTCTTCGAGATTGCTAACTCTCAATCCCTCCATGGATTCTTGCTAGTTTTTGAGGGAAAAGAGAGAGGAGATCTAGATCCACATTTCCACCAATCACTTTCTCCTCTATGTGAGGGGAACCCCTTGGATCTAGATCTTGGAGTTCTTGGTGTTGTCCTTCTTGTTCTTCCTCTCATTTTCCTCCCTAGCATTAGTTGCTTCAGTGGTATTTGAGAGTGAAGGACTTGGGCACTCTGTGTGCCCTTACCATTGAATTTGGTGCATAGGTTTGAGTTCTCCACGGTGATACATGGAAGTTACAAGTTGAGAAGCTTATTACTCTTGGGTGCTTGGTACCCTTGAGCATGCTCCTCTTGGGTGCTTGGGCGCCCTATACGGTTGGTGGTATTCGGAGCTCAATCATTGTGGTGTAAAGCTCCGGGCAAGCGTCGGGGTCTCCAATTAGGTTGTGGAGATCACCCCGAGCAATTTGAAGGGTTTTGGAGACCGCCCCCAAGGGTTTTCAAAGTGTACGGGTTCGGTGACCGCCCCCAAGGGTTGCCATTTGTACGGGTTCGGTGACCGCACTCAAGGATCCCTTAGTGGAATCATGACATCTTGCATTGTGTGAGGGCATGAGGAGATTACGATGGCCCTAGTGGCTTCTTGGGGAGCATTGTGCATCCACACTGCTCCAAACGGAGATTAGCATCCGCAAGGGTGTGAACTTCGGGATACATCGTCATCTCCGTGTGCCTCAGTTATCTCTTACCCAAGCCCTTTACTTATGCACTTCACTTTGTGATAGCCATAGTATTTCATGTTATATATATATACATATATACATATATATCTTGCTATCACTTAGTTGTTTATCTTGCTTAGCATAAGTTGTTGGTCTACATAGGTGAGCCTAGTTGTTGTAGGTTTTGTGCTTGACAAATTAACCGCTAGGTTTATTCCGCATTTGTTCAAGCCTAAACCATAATTATTTTAAAGCGCCTATTCCCCCCCCCCCCCCCTCTAGGCGACATCCAAGACTTTCACCTACTTTCGCTACTTCACCTATCTGTATTTCCTATAAGGATTATGATTTCTTTGTCGATCCTGAGATAATTACTTTGGTTGAATATGATCCTTTTTATG
>NC_041380.1:541441826-541458130 GCF_002162155.2 Triticum dicoccoides | reverse complement strand
TGCTATCACTTAGTTGTTTATCTTGCTTAGCATAAGTTGTTGGTCTACATAGGTGAGCCTAGTTGTTGTAGGTTTTGTGCTTGACAAATTAACCGCTAGGTTTATTCCGCATTTGTTCAAGCCTAAACCATAATTATTTTAAAGCGCCTATTCACCCCCCCCCCCCCTCTAGGCGACATCCAAGACTTTCACCTACTTTCGCTACTTCACCTATCTGTATTTCCTATAAGGATTATGATTTCTTTGTCGATCCTGAGATAATTACTTTGGTTGAATATGATCCTTTTTATGGCTATGAATCTGAAACTGTTGTGGCACATCTTACTAAATTAAATGATATAGCCACCCTGTTCACTACTGATGAGAAAACTCGCTATTACTTTATCCTTAAGTTATTTCTGTTCCCATTAAAGGGTGATGCTAAAACATGGTTTAATTCTCTTGATCCTGGTTGTGTGCGTAGTCCCCAGGATATGATTTATTACTTCTGTGCTAAATATTTCCCTGCTCATAAGAAACAAGCTGCTTTAAGGAAAATATATATTTTTTTGCAAACTGAAGAAGAGAGTCTCTCGCAAGCTTGGGGGAGGCTTCTCTGATTACTTAATGCTTTGCCTGATCATCATCTCAAGAAAAATGAAATACTTGATATCTTTTATAGTGGACTAACCAATGCTTCCAGAGACCACCTGGATAGTTGTGCTGGTTGTGTTTTCGGGGAAAGAACTGTTGAGCAAGCTGAATTTCTATTGAATAATATATTGAGTAATGATAATGATTGGACACTTTCTGAACCAACTCCTAAGCCAACTCCAAAGAAAAGGGGTATTCTATTTCTCAGTCCTGAAGATATGCAAGAGGCAAAGAAATCTTTGAAAGAAAAAGGTATCAAAGCTGAAGATGTTAAGAACTTACCACCTATTGAAGAAATACATGGTCTTGATAACCCGGCACAGGTAGTAGAGGTAAATTCTCTCTATAGATTTGATAAATGTGAAATCCCGTCTACTAAGTTTGCTAGCCAATGCTTGGATGAGTTTGATAATTTTATTGTTAAACAAGAAAACTTCAATGCTTATGATTGAACACTTGAGTGATTATATGTCTAGAGTTAAAGGTGAACTTAAACTTATTAGTAAACATGCTTCTATGGTTACCACTCAAGTAGAACAAGTACTTAAAGCTCAAAATTATTTGCTCAATGAATTAAATAATAAGAAAAATGATAATGCTGTTAAGGTTGTGACTAGAGGAGGTAAAATGACTCAGGAACCTTTGTATCATGAGGGCCATCCTAAGAGAATTGAGCAAGATTCTCAGAGAACTAATGTAGATGCGCCTAGTCCTTCTAAGAGGAAAAAAATAAAAATGATAGGACTTTGCATGCTTCTAGTGAACCTGTTATTGACACACCTGAGAATCCCAATAATATTTCTATTTCTGATGCTGAAACACAATCTGGTAATGAACATGAACCTAGTGATAATGTTAATGATGATGTTCATGTTGACTCTCAACCTAGCAATAATAATGATGTAGAGATTGAACTTGTGTTGATCTTGATAACCCACAATCAAAGAATCAATGTTATGATAAGATAGACTTTGTTGCAAGGAAGCACAGTAAAGAAAGAGAACCATGGGTTCAGAAACCCATGCCTTTTCACCCCCTGGGAGCGCCCTCCACCCTCGTGGGCCCCTCGTGGCCCCCTGACGTACTTCTTTCGCCTATATATCTCCATATAACATAAAATTACCGGGGAGCACAATAGATCGGGAGTTCCGCCGCCAGAAGCCTCCGTAGCCACCGAAGACCAATCTAGACCCGTTCCGGCACCCTGCCGTAGGGGGCAATCCCTCTCCGGTGGCCATCTTCATCATCCCAGTGCTCTCCATGACGAGGAGAGAGTAGTTCTCCCTCGGGGCTGAGGGTATGTAGTAGTAGCTATGTGTTCTCTCTCTCTCGCTCTCTCTCTCTCTCTCTCTCTCTCTCTCTCTCTCTCTCGTGTTCTTGATTTGGCACGATCTTGATGTATCGCGAGCTTTGCTTTTATAGTTGGATCTTATGTTTATTCACCCCTCTACTCTCTTGTAATGGATTGAGTTTCCCCCTTTGAAGTTATCTTATCGGATTGAGTCTTTAAAGATTTGAGAACACTTGATGTATGTCCTGCCGTGCGTATCTGTGGTGACAATGGGATACCACGTGATTCACTTGATGTATGTTTTGGTGATCAACTTGCGGGTTCCGCCCATGAACCTATGCATAGGGGTTGGCACACGTTTTCATCGCGATTCTCCGGTAGAAGCTTTGGGGCAATCTTTGAGGTCCTATGTGTTGGTTGAATAGATGAATCTGAGATTGTGTGATGCATATCGTATAATCATACCCACGGATACTTGAGGCGACATTGGAGTATCTAGGTGACATTAGGGTTTTGGTTGATTTGTGTCTTAAGGTGTTATTCTAGTACAAACTCTAGGGCTGTTTGTGACACTTATAGGAATATCCCAACGGATTGATTGGAAAGAATAACTTTGAGGTGGTTTAATCTCTTCATTTGTTTTCCGCTATTAGTGACTTTGGAGTGACTCTTTGTTGCATGTTGAGGGATAGTTATGTGATCCAATTATGTTATTATTGTTGAGGGAACTTGCACTAGCGAAAGTATGAACCCTAGGCCTTGTTTCAACGCATTGCAATACCGTTTACGCTCACTTTTACCATTAGTTACCTTGCTGTTTTTATAATTTCAGATTACAAAAACTATTATCTACTATCCATATACCACTTGTATCACCATCTCTTCGCCGAACTAGTGCACCTATACAATTCACCATTGTATTGGGTGTGTTGGGGACACAAGAGACTCTTTGTTATTTGGTTGCAGGGTTGCTTGAGAGAGACCATCTTCATCCTACGCCTCCTACGGATTGATAAACCTTAGGTCATCCACTTGAGGGAAATTTGCTACTGTCCTACAAACCTCTGCACTTGGAGGCCCAACAACGTCTACAAGAAGAAGGTTGTGTAGTAGACACCATATTACCTCTAGGTACTTGTAGGAGTAGTTGCTATCACTTTTATTGAGTTTGGTTTACTTTTATTTTGAGTCACTAAAAATTTCAGAGGAAGAAAATAATGAAGAGATGGTTGAGGGGCTCTTCGAGCTGAAGCTCGAAGGATAAGCAAAGTGAAGAGAATAAGAGGCCCAAATATAATCTTCCTTGAACTGCGGAGGTTCGGCCGTGTGAATGGCCTTGTGATGAGTTCTTGAGAGCCGCCGGAATTTATGTTGATTTTTATCACTTGGCTGAGAATGCAGGCCTCACCGACTTCCTCCACGACCAACGCAAACAATATCTCTTACTCACTAACATTTTCGTGCAAAATTTTCATTTTAATGCTAAGAAATCACCACCTTTAGTGGAGTTTCATTTATATGATGAGATTAAGGAGATGTCACTCCGTGATTTTTGTCGGGTCTGCAAGATACCCTTTGAGGGCAGCATAGAGGAACCACGTCGTAATGATGTGGAGGGGTTTATTGATACAATTGCTGTAGGGGAAACGAGGGGAGTTTCAGATGGAAGAATTACTAGCATGCATTTTCCTGTTCTACGTTACTTTGCAATATTTTCTAGTAGATGCTTAATTGGTCGCGGGAATAGTGGAAACCTCAATGCCCCTGGTATTGTTATTTTGCGCCATGCTTTGTTTCGGGATACAACTTTCAGTCTAGGCGATATTCTTGCTAAACGATTAGATCTAAACCGAACAAAGGGCCCCATCTTTGGAGGCATCATTGCTTCGCGCCTTGCTGCACACTTTAGGATACCTATTAGGCATTATGAGAAAGAGGAAAAGTTGTTGCCCTCTATTTTTCTAGATTATAAGAGTATGGTAGCACATGATTTTATTGTCAAGGATGAGAAGAAGGTGCTTAAATATAGATTGATTTTCGATAAAAACTACTATGAGATTGCCTGCACCCTCTTTATTTAACATATTTTCAGGCATGTACCTCGTTTTGCCGGAGGCCGTTCATGCATACCGGAGCCAGACACCAGCTCCAGAACCTGAGCCGAAGCCACCCCTTGATCCTTATCGATAGTCTGTTTATCAGTGAGATCTGGAAGAGATCGCCAACCAGTGGCACCCAGAGGACACTCCTCTGTACACTGGAGAGGGCGGCTTTGAGTCGTGGCCATAGACCAACTTAGGCCAAAAGCCTAAGCTTGGGGGAGTACGTATTTCTCACCTACATTACACTCATGTTCACACACTCATTCTAGTTGTCGGTGTTCATACTTCTTCATTGGACTATCCATGCTAGTTTATTTTCTTTTTCTAAGCCTTCTTCTTGTGTGTTTGAATAACCTTAAAAAACAAAAAATTAGTTGTAGCTTTTAGCTAGTTTACTTTCCACGCCTGTAGTAGTAGTAATTAAAAGAAAACCCAAAAAGATTTCTCGTTCTTCTTTTGCTTGTTGGGAGCTTTCCCGTGTAAATAGTCTTATTTCTTTTCTTGTTCTTTGGGGGTCGAGAGGAGAAGACCTTGATGAAAATGTTGAGTGGCTCTTATATGCATTATTGTTGATTTAACCAAGAGCCATATTACCTTGTCTTCTCCCTTGTATTAAATGCTTGCAGATTCCAGCTTGGTCCAATGCAGGTGCACTATTGTTATTATCCACATCGTTCAGTCATGCAAGTGAAAGGCAATAATGACGATATATGATGGACTGATTGAGATGAGAGAAGCTGGTATGAACTCGACCTATCTTGTTTTTGTAAATATGATTAGTTCATCGTTCCTGATTCAGCCTATTATGAATGAAACATGTTTGCAATGACAATTAGAGCTTATAGTTGCTCATGCCATGCTTAATTAGCTAGGAGTTTATAATGGTTTACCTTGCGTGCCAACATGCTATTAAAATGGTTGTGATGTGGTATGATAGGGTGGTATCCTCCTTTGAATGATTCGAGTGGCTTGACTTGGCACATGTTCACACATGTAGTTGAAACAAAATCAACATAGCCTCCACGATATTTGTGTTCATGGTGAATTATATCCTACTCATGCTTGCACTCGGTGTCGATTAATTTTAATGCATGTTCATGACTGGTGTCGCTCTCTAGCTGGTCACTTCCCAGTCTCTTTCTAGCCTTCACTTGTACTCAGCGGGAATACTGCTTGTGCATCCACTTCCATAAACCCCAAAGTAATTCCATATGAGTCCACCATACCTTCCTATATGCGGTATCTACCTGTCGTTCCAAGTAAATTTGTATGTGCCAACCTCTAAACCTTCAAATGAAATTCTGTTTTGTATGCTCTAATAGCTCATGTATTAACTAGGGTTGTCTGTATCTTCCATGCTAGGTGGGTTATTCTCACGAGGAGTGGACTCCACTCCTCATTCACGAGAAAATGGCTGGTAACCGGGATGCCCAGTCCCATGCTCAAACCAAATCAAAATAATTGCAAACAAAACTCCCCCTGTACCGTTGTTAGTTGGAGGCACCCATTGTTTCGGGCAAGCCATGGATTGATGCTTGTTGGTGGTGGGGGCAATATAAACTTTACCATTCTATTTGGGAACCACCTATAATGTGTGTAGCATGGAAGATATCGAGATCTCTCAGTTATTATGTTGACAATGAAAGTATACCACTCAAAATATTATTTATCTCTATTTCAAAATCGAGCTCTGGCACCTCTACAAATCCCTGCTTCCTTCTTCTAAGGGCCTATCCATTTACTTTTATGTTGAGTCATCATCCTCTTATTAAAAAGCACCAGTTGGAGAGCACCGCTGTCATTTGCATACATTACTATTAGTTTATATTGAGTATGACTGTGACTGGATCTCTTTTTCCATGAATTACAATGTCTAGTTAGTCATTGATCTTCAAAGGTGCTCTACATTTATGTTTTGCAGTCTCAGAAAGGGCTAGCGAGATACCATCTTGTTATATCATATTATAATTGTTTTGAGAAAGTGTTGTCATCCGAGATTCATTATTATTGCTCGCTAGTTGATTATGCCATTGATATGAGTAAATGTGAGACCTAAATGTTATTGTGAATATGTTTAGTTCATAATCTTTGCTGAAAACCTGAATGTTGGCTTTACATATTTGCAACAAGAAGATCAAACAGAGTTTGTAAAAGTTTTTCTTTATCACTTTCAGTTTGTCAACTGAACTGCTTAAGGACAAGCAAAGGTTTAAGCTTGGGGGAGTTGATCCGTCTCCAACGTATCTACTTTTCCAAACACTTTTGCCCTTGTTTCGGAGTCTAACTTGCATGATTTGAATGGAACTAACCCGGACTGACGCTGTTTTCAGCAGAATTGCCATGGTGTTATTGTTGTGCAAAAATAAAAGTTCTCGGAATGACCTAAAAATTCATGGAGAATATTTTTGGAATATATAAAAAATACTGGCGAAAGAATCAACGTCAGGGGGGCCACACCCTGTCCACGAGGGTGGGGGCGCGCCTACCCCCCTGGGTGCGCCCCTATCTCATGGGCCCCCTGATGCTCCACCAACCTCAACTCCAACTCTATATATTCACGTTCAGGGAGAAAAAAATCAAGGAGAAGGATTCATCGCGTTTTATGATACGGAGCCGCCACCAAGCCCTAATCTCTCTCGGGAGGGCTGATCTAGAGTTTGTTTGGGGCTCCGAAGAGGGGAATCCGTCGCCATCGTCATCATCAACCTTCCTTCATCACCAATTTCATGATGCTCACCATGGTGCGTGAGTAATTCTATCGTAGGCTTGCTTGACGGTGATGGGTTGGATGAGATTTATCATGTAATCGAGTTAGTTTTGTTAGGGTTTGATCCCTAGTATCCATTATGTTCTGAGATCGATGTTGCTATGACTTTGCTATGCTTAATGCTTGTCACTAGGGCCCAAGTGCCATGATTTCAGATCTGAACCTATTATGTTTTCATGAATATGTGTGAGTTCTTGATCCTATCTTGCAAGTCAATAGGCACCTATTATGTGTTATGATCCGTTAACCCCGAAGTGACAATAATCGGGATACTTACCGGTGATGATCGTAGTTTGAGGAGTTCATGTATTCTCTAAGTGCTAATGCTTTGGTCCGGTACTCTATTAAAAGGAGGCCTTAATATCCCTTAGTTTCCAATAGGACCCCGCTGCCACGGGAGGGTAGGACAAAAGTTGTCATGCAAGTTCTTTTCCATAAGCACGTATGACTATATTCGGAACACATGCCTACATTACATTTATGAACTGGAGCTAGTTCTATGTCACCCTAGGTTATAACTGTTGCATGAGGAATCGCATCTGACATAATTATCCATCACTGATCCATTGCCTATGAGCTTTTCACATCTTGATCTCTACTTAGTTACTTTTCCGTTGCCACTGTTGCGCTTGCTACAAAACTGCTACTATTAATTTTGCCACCGTTGCCGCTACTATCATATTACTTTGCTACTAAATACTTTGTTGCAGATATTAAGTCTTTCAGGTGCGGTTGAATTGACAACTCAACTGTTAATACTTGACAATATTCTTTGGCTCCCCTCGTGTCGAATCAATAAATTTGGGTTGAATACTCTACCCTCGAAAACTGTTGTGATCCCCTATACTTGTGGGTTATCAAATGCTACCGCCAAACTAAGCAAAATAAGATGCATAAAGGATAAACATGACATGCAATCAAATAAGTGATATGATATGGCCATCATCATCTTGTGCCTTTGATCTCCATCTCCAAAGCACCGTCATGATCACCATCGTCACCGGCTTGACACCTTGATCTGCATCGAAGCATCGTTGTCGTCACGCCAACTATTGCTTCTACGACTATCGCTACTGCTTAGTGATAAAGTAAAGCAATTACATGGTGATTGCATTTCATACAATAAAGCGACAACCATATGGCTCCTGCCAGTTGCCTATAACTATTACAAAATATGATCATCTCATACAACAATTTATATAATAACGTCTTGACCATATGACATCACAACATGCCCTGCAAAAACAAGTTAGACATCCTCTACTTTGTTGTTGCAAGTTTTACGTGGCTGCTATGGGCTTAGCAACAACCGTTCTTACCTACGCATCAAAAACCACAACAGGGTATAGTGATTGCTTTTTGATCTTCAGAAAGAACCTTGTTCATTGAATCCGATTCAACTAAAGTTCGATAAACTGACAACCCCAGCCACCTGTGTACAAAGCACATCGGTAGAACTAGTCTCATGAACGCGGTCATGTAATGTCGGTCCGTGCCGCTTCATCCAACTTTACCGCCGAATCAAGAAACAACTAGTGACGGCAAGCAATATGTATATACCCACGCCCACAACTCCTTTGTGTTCTACTCGTGCATATAACATCTACGCATAAACCTGGCTCGGATGCCACTATTGGGGAACACAATATTTCAAAAAAATCCTACGATCACACAAGATCTATCTAGGAGATGCATAGCAATGAGAGGGGGAGAGTATGTCTGCGTATCCTCGTAGACCGAAAGCGGAAGCCTTATGAAACGTGGTTGATGTAGTCGAACGTCTTCGCGATCCAACTGATCAAGTACCGAACGCATGGAACCTCCGTGATCTGCACATGTTCAGCTCGGTGACGTCCCTTGTACTCTTGATCCAGTTGAGGCTGAGCGAGAGTTTCGTCAGCACGACGGCGTGATGACGGTGATGATGAAGTTACCGGCGTAGGGCTTCGCCTAAGCACTAAAACGATATGACCGAGGTGGAATTCTGTGGAGGGGGGCACTATTGGGTTTCGTAGTAATTTCAAAAAAATTCCTACGCTCACGCAAGATCATGTGATGCATAGCAACGAGATGGGAGAGTGTTGTCTACGTACCCACGCAGACCGACTGCGGAAGCGTTGACGCAACGTAAAGGAAGTAGTCGTACGTCTTCCCGATCCGACCGATCAAGCACCGAAACTACGGCACCTCCGAGTTTGAGCACACGTTCAGCCCGATGACGATCCTCGGACTCCGATCCAGCAAAGTGTCGGGGAAGAGTTCCGTCAACACGACGGCGTGGTGACGATCTTGATGCACTACAGCAGCAGGGCTTCACCTAAACTCCGCTACAGTATTATCGAGGATTATGGTGGCTGGGGGCACCGCACACGGCTAAGGAATAGATCACGTGGATCAACTTGTATGTTCTAGGGTGCCTCTGCCTCAGTATATAAAGGACTAGAGGGGGAGGCTGGCCGGCCAAGGTGTGGCGCGCCAGGAGATTCCTACTCCCTCTGGGAGTAGGATTCCCCCCCCCCCCAATCCTAGTTGGAATAGGACTCCTTCAGGGGGGAAAGAGATATAGGGGGCCGGCCACCTCTCCTAGTCCTAATAGGACTAGGGGAAGGGGGAGGCGCACAGCCACCTTGGCTGCCCCTTTCTCCTTCCCACTAAAGCCCACTAAGGCCCATATAGCCCCCGGGGGGTTCAGGTAACCTCCCGATACTCCGGTAAAATCTCGATTTCACCCAGAACACTTCCGATATCCAAACATAGGCTTCCAATATATCAATCTTTATGTCTCGACCATTTCGAGACTCCTCGTCATGTCCGTGATCACATCCGGGACTCCGAACAACCTTCAGTATATCAAAATGCATAAACTCATAATATAACTGTCATCGTAACCTTAAGCGTGCGGACCCTACGGGTTCGAGAACAATGTAGACATGACCGAGACATGTCTCCGGTCAATAACCAATAGCGGGACCTGGATGCCCATATTGGCTCCTACATATTCTACGAAGATCTTTATCGGTCAGACCGCATAACAACATATGTTGTTCCCTTTGTCATCGGTATGTTACTTGCCCGAGATTCGATCGTCGGTATCCCATACCTAGTTCAATCTCGTTGCCGGCAAGTCTCTTTACTCATTCCGTAATACATCATCTCGCAACTAACTCATTAGTTGCAATGCTTGCAAGGCTTATGTGATGTGCATTACCGAGAGGGCCCAGAGATACCTCTCCGACAATCGGAGTGACAAAACCTAATCTCGAAATACGCCAACCCAACATGTACCTTTGGAGACACCTGTAGTACTCCTTTATAATCACCCAGTTACGTTGTGACGTTTGGTAATACCCAAAGTGTTCCTTCGGTAAACGGGAGTTGCATAATCTCATAGTTACAGGAACATGTATAAGTCATGAAGAAAGCAATAGCAACATACTAAACGATCGGGTGCTAAGCTAATGGAATGGGTCATGTCAATCAGATCATTCTCTTAATGATGTGATCCCGTTAATCAAATAACAACTCATTGTTCATGGTTAGGAAACATAACCATCTTTGATTAACGAGCTAGTCAAGTAGAGGCATACTAGTGACACTTTGTTTGTCTATGTATTCACACATGTATTATGTTTCCGGTTAATACAATTCTAGCATGAATAATAAACCTTTTATCATGATTATAAAGAAATAAATAATAACTTTATTATTGCCTCTAGGGCATATTTCCTTCAGTCTCCCACTTGCACTAGAGTCAATAATCTAGATTACACCGTAATGATTCTAACACCCATGGAGCCTTGGTGCTGATCATGATTTGCTCGTGGTAGAGGCTTAGTCAACGGGTCTGCAACATTCAGATCCGTATGTATCTTGCAAATCTCTATGTCTCCCACCTGGACTAGATCCCGGATGGAATTGAAGCATCTCTTGATGTGCTTGGTTCTCTTGTGAAATCTGGATTCCTTTGCCAAGGCAATTGCACCAGTATTGTCACAAAAGATTTTCATTGGACCCGATGCACTAGGTATGACACCTAGATCGGATATGAACTCCTTCATCCAGACTCCTTCGTTCGCTGCTTCCGAAGCAGCTATGTACTCCGCTTCACATGTAGATCCCGCTACGATGCTTTGTTTAGAATTGCACCAACTGACAGCTCCACCGTTTAATGTAAACACGTATCCGGTTTGCGATTTAGAATCATCCGGATCAGTGTCAAAGCTTGCATCAATGTAACCATTTACGACGAGCTCTTTGTCACCTCCATATACGAGAAACATATCCTTTGTCCTTTTCAGGTATTTCAGGATGTTCTTGACCGCTGTCCAGTGATCCACTCCTGGATTACTTTGGTACCTCCCTGCTAGACTTATAGCAAGGCACACATCAGGTCTGGTACATAGCATTGCATACATGATAGATCCTATCGCTGATGCATAGGGAACATCTTTCATATTCTCTCTATCTTTTGCAGTGGTCGGGCATTGAGTCTTACTCAATTTCACACCTTGTAACACAGGCAAGAATCCTTTCTTTGCTTGATCCATTTTGAACTTCTTCAAAATTTTGTCAAGGTATGTTGTTTGTGAAAGTCCAATTAAGCATTTTGATCTATCTCTATAGATCTTTATGCCTAATATGTAAGCATCTCCACCGAGGTCTTTCATTGAAAAACTCTTATTCAAGTATCCCTTTATGCTATCCAGAAATTCTATATCATTTCCAATCAGTAATATGTCATCCACATATAATATCAGAAATGCTACAGAGCTCCCACTCACTTTCTTGTAAATACAGGCTTCATCGAAAGTCTATATAAAACTAAATGCTTTGATCACACTATCAAAGCGTTTATTCCAACTCCGAGAGGCTTGCACCAGTCCATAAATGGATCGCTGGAGCTTGCACACTTTGTTAGCCCCCTTTGGATCGACAAAACCTTCTGGTTGCATCATATACAACTCTTCTTCCAGAAATCCATTCAGGAATGCAGTTTTGACATCCATCTGCCAAATTTCATAATCATAAAATGCGGCAATTGCTAACATGATTCGGACAGACTTAAGCATCGCTACAGGTGAGAAGGTCTCATCGTAGGCAATCCCTTGAACTTGTCGAAAACCTTTTGCGACAAGTCGAGCTTTGTAGACTGTAACATTACCGTCAGCGTCAGTCTTCTTCTTGAAGATCCATTTATTCTCAATTGCTTGCCGATCATCGGGCAAGTCAACCAAAGTCCATACTTTGCTCTCATACATGGATCCCATCTCAGATTTCATGGCTTCAAGCCATTTTGCGGAATCTGGGCTCACCATCGCTTCTTCATAGTTTGTAGGTTCATCATGATCTAGTAGCATGACTTCCAGAACAGGATTACCGTACCACTCTGGCGTGGATCTCACTCTGGTTGATCTACGAGGTTCAGTAGTATCTTGATCTGAAGTTTCATGATCACTATCATTATCTTCCTCACTAACTGGTGTAGGTGTCACTGAAATAGTTTTCTGTGATGTACTACTTTCCAATAAGGGAGCAGGTACAGTTACCTCGTCAATTTCTACTTTCCTCCCACTCACTTCTTTCGAGAGAAACTCCTTCTCTAGAAAGTTTTCCGAATTTAGCAACAAAAGTCTTGCCTTCGGATCTGTGATAGAAGGTGTATCCAATAGTTTCCTTTGGATATCCTATGAAGACACATTTCTCCGATTTGGGTTCGAGCTTATCAGGTTGAAGCTTTTTCACATAAGCATCGCAGCCCCAAACTTTCAGAAATGACAACTTTGGTTTCTTGCCAAACCACAGTTCATAAGGCGTCGTCTCAACGGATTTTGATGGTGCCCTATTTAACGTGAATGCGGCCGTCTCTAGAGCGTATCCCCGAAACGATAGCGGTAAATCAGTAAGAGACATCATAGATCGCACCATATCTAGTAAAGTACGATTACGACATTCGGACACACCATTACGCTGAGGTGTTCCGGGTGGCGTGAGTTGCGAAACTATTCCACAATTTTTCAAATGTACACCAAACTCGTAACTCAAATATTCTCCTCCACGATCAGATCGTAGAAACTTTATTTTCTTGTTACGATGATTTTCAACTTCACTCTGAAATTCCTTGAACTTTTCAAATGTTTCAGACATAGGTTTCATTAAGTAGATATACCCATATCTGCTTAAATCATCTGTGAAGGTGAGAAAATAATGATATTCGCCACGAGCCTCGATATTCATCGGACCACATACATCAGTATGTATGATTTCCAACAAATCTGTTGCTCTCTCCATAGTACCGGAGAACGGCGTTTTTGTCATCTTGCCCATGAGGCACGGTTCACAAGTACCAAGTGATTCATAATCAAGTGGTTCCAAAAGTCCATCAGAATGGAGTTTCTTCATGCGCTTTACACCAATATGACCTAAACGGCAGTGCCACAAATAAGTTGCACTTTCATTATAACTCTGCATCTTTTGGCTTCAACATTATGAATATGTGTGTTACTACTATCGAGATTCAACAAGAATAGACCACTCTTCAAGGGTGCATGACCATAAAAGATATTACTCATATAAATAGAACAACCATTATTCTCTGATTTAAATGAATAACCGTCTCGCATCAAACAAGATCCAGATATAATGCTCATGCTTAACGCTGGCACCAAATAACAATTATTTAGGTCTAATACTAATCCCGAAGGTAGATGTAGAGGTAGCGTGCCGACTGCGATCACATCGACTTTGGAACCGTTTCCCACGCGCATCGTCACCTCATCCTTAACCAATCTTCGCTTGATCCGTAGTCCCTGTTTCGAGTTGCAAATATTAGCAACAGAACTAGTATCAAATACCCAGGTGCTACTGCGAGCATTAGTAAGGTACACATCAATAACATGTATATCACATATACCTTTGTTCACCTTGCCATCCTTCTTATCCGCCAAATACTTGGGGCAGTTCCGCTTCCAGTGACCAGTCTGCTTGCAATAGAAGCACTCAGTTTCAGGCTTAGGTCCAGGTTTGGGTTTCTTCTCTTGAGTAGCAACTTGTTTGCCGTTCTTTTTGAAGTTCCCCTTCTTCTTCCCTTTGCCCTTTTTCTTGAAACTAGT
Organism: Triticum dicoccoides; assembly: GCF_002162155.2. Classification (NCBI taxonomy): domain Eukaryota; kingdom Viridiplantae; phylum Streptophyta; class Magnoliopsida; order Poales; family Poaceae; genus Triticum; species Triticum dicoccoides. The sequence continues at coordinate 541,444,228 of NC_041380.1, read as the reverse complement.
GGTCTTGTTGACCATCAACACTTGATGCTCCTTCTTGATTTCTACCTCCGCAGCTTTCAGCATCGCGAAGAGCTCGGGAATAGTCTTGTTCATCCCTTGCATATTATAGTTCATCACGAAGCTCTTGTAGCTTGGTGGCAGTGATTGAAGAATTCTGTCAATGACACAATCATCTGGAAGATTAACTCCCAATTGAATCAAGTGATTATTATACCCAGACATTTTGAGTATATGCTCACTGACAGAACTGTTCTCTTCCATCTTGCAGCTATAGAACTTATTGGAGACTTCATATCTCTCAATCCGGGCATTTGCTTGAAATATTAACTTCAACTCCTGGAACATCTCATATGCTCCATGACGTTCAAAACGTCGTTGAAGTCCCGATTCTAAGCCGTAAAGCATGGCACACTGAACTATCGAGTAGTCATCAGCTTTGCTCTGACAGACGTTCATAACATCTGGCGTTGCTCCTGCAGCAGGCCTGGCACCCAGCGGTGCTTCCAGGACGTAATTCTTCTGTGCAGCAATGAGGATAATCCTCAAGTTACGGACCCAGTCCGTGTAATTGCTACCATCATCTTTCAACTTTGCTTTCTCAAGGAACGCATTAAAATTCCACGGAACAACAGCACGAGCCATCTATCTACAATCAAACATAAACAAGCAAGATACTAATCAGGTACTAAGTTTCATGATAAATTTAAGTTCAGTTAATCAAATTAATTAAAGAACTCCCACTTAGATAGACATCTCTCTAGTCCTCTAAGTGATTACGTGATCCAAATCAACTAAACCATAACCGATCATCACGTGAGATGGAGTAGTTTTCAATGGTGAACATCATTATGTTGATCATATCTACTATATGATTCACGCTCGACCTTTCGGTCTCCGTGTTCCGAGGCCATATCTGTATATGCTTGGCTCGTCAAGTATAACCTGAGTATTCCGCGTGTGCAACTGTTTTGCACCCGTTGTATTTGAACGTAGAACCTATCACACCCGATCATCACGTGGTGTCTCAGCACGAAGAACTTTCGCAACGGTGCATACTCAGGGAGAACACTTCTTGATAATTTAGTGAGAGATCATCTTATAATGCTACCGTCAATCAAAGCAAGATAAGATGCATAAAAGGATAAACATCACATGCAATCAATATAAGTGATATGATATGGCCATCATCATCTTGTGCTTGTGATCTCCATCTCCGAAGCACCGTCGTGATCACCATCGTCACCAGCGTGACACCTTGATCTCCATCGTAGCATCGTTGTCGTCTCGCCAAGCTTATGCTTCTACGACTATCACTACCGCTTAGTAATAAAGTAAAGCATTACATCGCGATTGCATTGCATACAATAAAGCGACAACCATATGGCTCCTGCCAGTTGCCGATAACTCGGTTACAAAACATGATCATCTCATACAATAAAATTTAGCATCATGTCTTGACCATATCACATCACAACATGCCCTGCAAAAACAAGTTAGACGTCCTCTACTTTGTTGTTGCAAGTTTTACGTGGCTGCTACGGGCTTAAGCGAGAACCAATCTCACCTACGCATCAAAACCACAACGATAGTTTGCCAAATAGACTCCGTTTTAACCTTCGCAAGGACCGGGCGTAGCCATACTTGGTTCAACTAAAGTTGGAGAGACAGTCGCCCGCAAGCCACCTATGTGCAAAGCACGTCGGGGGAACCGGTCTCGCGTAAGCGTACGCGTAATGTTGGTCCGGGTCGTCTCGTCCAACAATGCCGCCGAACCAAAGTATGACATGCTGGTAGGCAGTATGACTTATATCGCCCACAACTCACTTGTGTTCTACTCATGCATATAACATCAACATAAATAACCTAGGCTCGGATGCCACTGTTGGGTTTCGTAGTAATTTCAAAAAAATCCTACGCTCACGCAAGATCATGTGATGCATAGCAACAAGATGGGAGAGTGTTGTCTACGTACCCACGCAGACCGACTGCGGAAGCGTTGACGCAACGTAAAGGAAGTAGTCGTACGTCTTCCTGATCCGACCGATCAAGCACCGAAACTACGGCACCTCCGAGTTCGAGCACACGTTCAGCCCGATGATGATCCCCGGACTCCGATCCAGCAAAGTGTCGGGGAAGAGTTCCGCCAGCACGACGGTGTGGTGACGATCTTGATGCACTACAGCAGCAGGGCTTCGCCTAAACTCCGCTACAGTATTATCGAGGATTATGGTGGCTAGGGGCACCGCACACGGCTAAGGAATAGATCACGTGGATCAACTTGTATGTTCTAGGGTGCCTCTGCCTCAGTATATAAAGGACTAGAGGGGGGAAGCTGGCCGGCCAAGGTGTGGCGCGCCAGGAGATTCCTACTCCCTCTGGGAGTAGGATTCCCCCCCCCCCCC
>NC_041380.1:541399317-541441487 GCF_002162155.2 Triticum dicoccoides | reverse complement strand
CACCTCTCCTAGTCCTAATAGGACTAGGGGAAGGGGGGAGGCGCACAGCCACCTTGGGCTGCCCCTTTCTCCTTTCCACTAAAGCCCACTAAGGCCCATATAGCCCCCGGGGGGTTCCGGTAACCTCCCGGTACTCCGGTAAAACCCCGATTTCACCCGGAACACTTCCGATATCCAAACATAGGCTTCCAATATATCAATCTTTATGTCTCGACCATTTCGAGACTCCTCGTCATGTCCGTGATCACATCCGGGACTCCGAACAACCTTCGGTATATCAAAATGCATAAACTCATAATATAACTATCATCGTAACCTTAAGCGTGCGGACCCTATGGGTTCGAGAACAATGTAGACATGACCGAGACATGTCTCCGGTTAATAACCAATAGCGGGACCTAGATGCCCATATTGGCTCCTACATATTCTACGAAGATCTTTATCGGTCAGACCGCATAACAACATACGTTGTTCCCTTTGTCATTGGTATGTTACTTGCCCGAGATTCGATCGTCGGTATCCCATACCTAGTTCAATCTCGTTGCCGGCAAGTATCTTTACTCCTTCCGTAATACATCATCTCGCAACTAACTCATTAGTTGCAATGATTGCAAGACTTATGTGATGTGCATTACCGAGAGGGCCCAGAGATACCTCTCCGACAATCGGAGTGACAAAACCTAATCTCGAAATACGCCAACCCAACATGTACCTTTGGAGACACCAGTAGTACTCCTTTATAATCACCCAGTTACGTTGTGACGTTTGGTAGTACCCAAAGTGTTCCTCCGGTAAACGGGAGTTGCATAATCTCATAGTTACAGGAACATGTATAAGTCATGAAGAAAGCAATAGCAACATACTAAATGATTGGGTGCTAAGCTAATGGAATGGGTCATGTCAATCAGATCATTCTCTTAATGATGTGATCCCATTAATCAAATAACAACTCACTGTTCATGGTTAGGAAACATAACCATCTTTGATTAACGAGCTAGTCAAGTAGAGGCATACTAGTGACACTTTGTTTGTCTATGTATTCACACATGTATTATGTTTCCGGTTAATACAATTCTAGCATGAATAATAAACCTTTTATCATGATTATAAGGAAATAAATAATAACTTTATTATTGCCTCTAGGGCATATTTCCTTCAGGCACCGCACACGGCTAAACAATAAACTTGTGTGTCTATGGGGTGCCCCCTCCCCCGTGTATAAAGGGGAAGGTGGAGAGGGCCGACCCTCATAGGGCGCTCCCAAGGGGGGAGTCCTACTCCCAGTAGGAGTAGGTTTCCCCTCTTCCTAGTTGGAGTAGGAGAAGAAGGAAGAGGGAGAGGGAGAGAAGGAAAGGGGGGAAGGCCCCCCGCCCCAATTTGGATTGGGCTTGGGGGGCGCGCCCTCCACCTGGCCGCCTCCTCCTCTCTTCCACTAACGCCCAATAAGGCCCATTGACTCCCCGGGGGGTTCCGGTAACCTCCCGGTACTCCAGAAAATGCCTGAACTCATCCGAAACCATTCCGGTGTCCAAACATAGCCTTCTAGTATATCGATCTTTATGTCTCAACCATTTCGAGACTCCTCGTCATGTCCGTGATCATATACGGGATTCCGAGCTACCTTCGGTACATCAAAACACATAAACTCATAATACTGATCGTCATTGAATGTTAAGCGGGCGGACCTTACGGGTTCGAGAACTATGTAGACATGAACGAGACTCATCTCCGGTCAATATCCAATAGCGGAACTTGGATGCTCATATTGGTTCCTACATATTATACGAAGATCTTTATTGGTCAAACCGCATAACAACATACGTTGTTCCCTTTGTCATCGGTATGTTACTTGCCCGAGATTTGATCGTCGGTATCTCAATACCTAGTTCAATATCATTACCGGCAAGTCTCTTTACTCGCTCCATAATGCATCATCCCGCAACTAACTCATTAGTCACATTGCTTGCAGGGCTTATAGTGATGTGCATTACCGAGAGGGCCCAGAGATACCTCTCCGATACACGGACTGATAAATCCTAATCTTGATCTATGCCAACTCAACAAACACCATCAGAGACATCTGTAGAGCATCTTTATAGTCACCCAGTTATGTTCTGACGTTTGATAGCACACTAAGTGTTCCTCTGGTATTCGGGTGTTGCATAATCTCATAGTGATAGGAACATGTATAAGTAATGAAGAAATCAATAGCAATAAACTAAACAATCATAGTGCTAAGCTAATGGATGGGTCTTGTCCATCACATCATTCTCTAATGATGTGATCTTGTTCGTCAAATGACAACACATATATATGGTCAGGAAACATAACCATCTTTGATTAACGAGCTAGTTAAGTAGAGGCATACTAGGATACTCTGTTTTGTCTATGTATTCACACATGTATTAAGTTTCCGGTTAATACAATTCTAGCATGAATAATAAACATTTATCATGATATAAGGAAATATAAATAACAACGTTATTATTGCCTCTAGGGCATATTTCCTTTAATCTTGCCTTCGGATCTGTGATAGAAGGTGTACCCAGCAGTTTCTTTTGGGTATCCTATGAAGACGCACTTTTCCGATTTGGGTTCGAGCTTATCAGTTTGAAACTTTTTCACATAAGCATCGAAACCCCAAATTTTAAGAAATGATAGCTTAGGTTTCTTGCTAAACCACAGTTCATATGGTGTCATCTCAAGGATTTTTAGACAGTGCCCTATTTAACGTGAATGCAACTGTCTCTAATGCATAACCCCAAAACGATAGTGGTAAATCGGTAAGAGACATCATAGATCGCACCATATCTAATAAAGTACGGTTATGACGTTCAGACACACCATTACGTTGTGGTGTTCCAGGTGGCGTGAGTTGCGAAACTATTCGACAATGTTTCAACTGAAGGACAAACTCGTAATTCAAATATTTCGTCTTCGCGATCAGATCGTAGAAACTTTATTTTCTTGTTACGATGATTGTCCACTTCACTCTGAAATTCTTTGAACTTTTGAAATGTTTCAGACTTGTGTTTCATTAAGTAGATATACTCATATTTGCTCAAATCATCTGTGAAGGTCAGAAAATAACGATACCCGCCGCAAGCCTCGACACTCATTGGACTGCATACATCGGTATGTATTATTTCCAATAAGTCAGTGGCTCGCTCCATTGTTCCGGAGAATGGAGTCTTAGTCATCTTGCCCATGAGGCATGGTTCGCAAGCATCAAATGATTCATAATCAAGTGATTCCAAAAGTACATCCGCATGGAGTTTCTTCATGCGCTTTACACCAATATGACCTAAACGGCAGTGCCACAAGTATGTTGCACTATAATTATCAACTTTGCATATTTTGGCATCAATATTATGAATATGTGTGTCACTATGATCGAGATTCAATAAACCATTTATATTAAGTGTATCACCATAGAAGGTTTTATTCATGTAAACAGAACAACAATTATTCTTTGACTTAAATGAATAACCGTACTGCAATAAACATGATCCAATCATATCCATGCTCAACACAAACACCAAATAACATTTATTTTAGGTTCAACACTAATCCCAAAGGTAAAAGGAGTGTGTGATACGTCTCCAACGTATCTATAGTTTTTGATGTATTCATGCCATCTTTATAATATGTTTACATGATTTTGGTATGATTTGGTTAGAACTAACCCGGACTGACGTTGTTTTCAACAGCACTACCGTGGTGTTGTTTTTGTGCAGAAATAAAAGTTCTTGGAATGCGCTGAAAATCAACGGAGATTTTTTCTGGAAAATATAAAAAATACTGGACCGAAAAGTTACTGGAGGGGAGTCATGTGGGCCCCACGAGGGTGGAGGGCGCCCCCACCCCCTAGGGCGCGCCCCTATGCCTCGTGGACTCTTCGTGGGGCCCCCTGACTTGTTCTCGACGCCAACCTCTCCTATAAATCCCCAAACCTCCAAAAAATAACCTAGATCGGGAGTTTCGTCGCCGCAAGCCTCTGCAGCCACCAAAAACCAATCGGGACCCTGCTCCGGCACCCTGTCGGAGGGGGGATCCATCACCGGTGGCCATCTTCATCATCCCGACGCTCTCCATGACGAGGAGGGAGTAGTTCACCCTCGGGGTTGAGGGTATGTACCAGTAGCTATGTGTTTGATCTCTCTCTCTCTCTCTGTCGTGTTCTTGATTTGGCACGATCTTGATGTACCGCGAGCTTTGCTACTATAGTTGGATCTTATGATGTTTCTCCCCTCTACCTTCTTGTAATGGATTGAGTTTTTCCTTTGAAGTTATCTTAACGGATTGAGTCTTTAAGGATTTGAGAACACTTGATGTATGTCTTGCGTGGGATACCTGTGGTGACAATGGGGTATTCTATTGATTCACTTGATGTATGTTTTGGTGATCAATTTGCGGGTTCCATGACCTTGGGAATCTATGCATAGGCGTTGGCACACGTTTTCGTCTTGACTCTCTAGTAGAAACTTTGGGGCACTCTTTGACGTTCTTTGTGTTGCTTGAATAGATGAATCTGAGATTGTGTGATGCATATCATATAATCATACCCGCGGATACTTGAGGTGACATTGGAGTATCTAGGTGACATTAGGGTTTTGGTTGATTTGTGTCTTAAGGTGTTATTTTACTACGAACTCTAGGGATGTTTGTGATACTTATAGGAATAGCCCAATGGATTGATCGGAAAGAAAAATTTTGAGGTGGTTTCGTACCCTAAATAGTCTCTTTGTTTGTTCTCTGCTATTAGTGACTTTGGAGTGGCTCTTTGTTGCATGTTGAGGGATTGTTATATGATCCAATTATGTTATTATTGTTGAGAGAACTTGCACTAGTGAAAGTATGAACCCTAGGCCTTGTTTTGAAGCATTGCAATACCGTTTTCGCTCACTTTTACCACTTGCTACCTTGCAGTTTTTATATTTTCAGATTATAAAAACCTATATATACCATCCATATTGCACTTGTACCACCATCTCTTCGCCGAACTAGTGCACCTATACAATTTACCATTGTATTGGGTGTGTTGGGGACACAAGAGACTCTTTGTTATTTGGTTGCAGGGTTGTTTGAGAGAGACCATCTTCATCCTACGCCTCCCAAGGATTGATAAACCTTAGGTCATCCACTTGAGGGAAATTTGCTACTGTCCTACAAACCTCTGCACTTGGAGGCCCAACAACGTCTACAAGAAGAAGGTTGTGTAGTAGACATCAGTGTGCGATGGTGATCTTATCAACCATTGAATCATTTCCAACACACATCGTCATCTTGCCCCTAACTAGTCTTTGTTCATTTTGCAACTCCAGTTTCGAGTTACTAATCTTAGCAACTGAACTGGCATCAAATACCCTAGGGTTACTATGAACACTAGTAAAGTACACATCAATAACATTTATATCAAATATACTTTTGTTCACTTTTCCATCATTCTTATCCGCCAAGTATTTGGGGTAGTTCCGCTTCTAGTGACCATTCCCTTTGTAGTAGAAACACTCAGTTTCAGGCTTAGGTCTAGGTCTAGCTTTCGGCTTCTTCAAGGGAGTGGCAACTTGCTTGCCATTCTTCTTGAAGTTCCCTTTCTTTCCCTTGCCCTTTTACTTGAAACAAGTGGTTGTTGGGGATCGTAGCAGAAATTTAAAATTTTCTACGCATCACCAAGATCAATCTATGGAGTCATCTAGCAACGAGAGGGGGAGAAGTGCATCTACATACCCTTGTAGATCGCGAGCGGAAGCATTCAAGAGAACGGGATTGATGGAGTCGTACTCGTCGTGATCCAAATCACCGATGATCCTAGCGCCGAAGGGACGGAACCTCCGCGTTCAACACACGTACGGAGCGGAGACGTCTCCTGCGCCTTGATCCAGCAAGGAGGAGGGAGAGGTTGAGGAAGAGAGCTCCAACAGCAGCATGACGGCGTGGTGGTGGTGGAGCGGCAGTAGTCCGGCAGGGCTTCGCCAAGCTCTTAACAGAGGAGGAGAGGTGTTGGGGAGGGGAGGGGCTGCGCCTTTGATGTGGTGTGCAGCCCTCCCCTTGCCCCTCTATTTATAGGGGAAGGAGGAAGGGGGTCGGGCCCCTCTAGATGAGATCTAGAGGGGCGGCGGCGGCCAAGGGGGTGGCTTGCCCCCCAAGCAAGGGGGGTGCCCCCTCTAGGGTTCCCCCCCCCCCAACCCTAGGCACATGGGCCCAAGGGGGGGTGCGCCCAGCCCACCTAGGGCTGGTTCCCTTTCCTCTACGGCCCATGAGGCCCTCCAAGAGAGGTGGCCCCTCCCGGTGGCCCCGGTACAATACCGATATGCCCCCGAACCTTTCCGGTGACCGTATGACAACTTCATATATATAAATCTTCACCACCGGACCATTCCGGAAATCCTCGTGACGTCCGGGATCTCATCCGGGACTCCAAACAACATTCGGTAATCACATACAAGTCTTCCTAATAATCCTAGCGTCATCGAACCTTAAGTGTGTAGACCCTGCAGGTTCGGGAACCATGCAAACATGACCGAGACAACTCTCCGGACAATAACCAACAACAGATCTGGATACCCATGATGGCTCCCACATGTTCCATGATGATCTCATCGGATGAACCACGATGTCGAGGATTCAAGCAATCATGTATACAATTCCCTTTGTCAATCGATACGTTACTTGCCTGAGATTCGATCGTCGGTATCCCAATACCTCGTTCAATCTCGTTACCGGCAAGTCACTTTACTCGTTCCGTAACACATCATCCCGTGACCAACCCGTAGTGACATTGAGCTCATTATGATGATGTCTTACCGAGTGGGCCCAGAGATACCTCTCCATTCATACGGAGTGACAAATCCCAGTCTTGATTCATGCCAACCCAACAGACACATTCGGAGATACCCGTAGTGCACCTTTATAGTCACCCAATTACGTTGTGACGTTTGGCACACCCAAAGTATTCCTACAGTATCCGGGAGTTTCACAATCTCATGGTCTAAGGAAAAGATACTTGACATTAGAAAAGCTTTAGCAGACGAACTACAAGATCTTGCGCTATGCTTAGGATTGGGTCTTGTCCATCGCATCATTCTCCTAATGATGTGATCCCGTTATCAATGACATCAAATGTCCATGGTCAGGAAACTATAACCATCTATTGATCAACGAGCTAGTCAACTAGAGGCTCACTAGGGACATGTTGTGGTCTATGTATTCACACGTGTATTACGATTTCCGGATAACACAATTATACCATCAACTATAGACAATTATCATGAACAAGGAAATATAATAATAACCATTTATTATTGCCTCTAGGGCATATTTCCAATAGTCTCCCACTTGCACTAGAGTCAATAATCTAGTTACATTGTGATGAATCGAACACCCATAGAGTTCTGGTGTTGATCATGTTTTGCTCGAGGAAGAGGTTTAGTCAATGGATCTACGATATTCAGGTCCGTATGCACTTTGCAAATATCTATGTCTCCATTTTGAACATTTTCACGAATGGAGTTGAAGCGACGCTTGATATGCCTGGTCTTCCTGTGAAACCTGGGCTCCTTGGCAAGGGCAATAGCTCCAGTGTTGTCACAGAAGAGAGTCATCGGGCCCGATGCATTGGGAATAACTCCTAGGTCGGTAATGAACTCCTTCATCCAGACTGCTTCTTGTGCTGCCTCCGAGGCTGCCATGTACTCCGCTTCACATGTAGATCCCGCCATGATGCTTTGCTTGCAACTGCACCAGCTGATTGTCCCATCATTCAGAATATACACGTATCTGGTTTGTGACTTAGAGTCATCCAGATCTGTGTCGAAGCTAGCATCGACGTAACCCTTTACGACGAGCTCTTCATCACCTCCATAAACGAGAAACATATCCTTGACCGCTGTCCAGTGTTCCATGCCGGGATTACTTTTGTACCTTCCTACCAAACTTACGGCAAGGTTTACATCAGGTCTGGTACACAACATGGCATACGTGATAGACCCTATGGCCGAGGCATATGGGACGACACTCATCTTTTCTCTATCTTCTGTCGTGCTCGGGCATTGAGCCGTGCTCAATCTCATACCTTGCAATACAGGCAAGAACCCCTTCTTGGACTGATCCATATTGAACTTCTTCAATATCTTGTCAAGGTACGTACTTTGTGAAAGACCAATGAGGCGTCTCGATCTATCTCTATAAATCTTGATGCCTAATATATAAGCAGCTTCTCCAAGGTCCTTCATTGAAAAACACTTGTTCAATTAGGCCTTTATGCTTTCCAATAATTCTATATCATTTCCCATTAATAGTATGTCATCCACATATAATATGATAAATGCTACAGAGCTCCCACTCACTTTCTTGTAAACATAGGCTTCTCCATAAGTCTGCGTAAACCCAAACACTTTGATCATCTCATCAAATCGAATGTTCCAACTCCGAGATGCTTGCACCAGCCCATAGATTGAGCGTTGGAGCCTGCACACCTTGTCAGCATTCTTAGGATCGACAAAATCTTCCGGCTGCATCATATACAATTCTTCCTTAAGGAAACCACTAAAGAATGCTGTTTTGACATCCATTTGCCATATCTCATAATCATAGAATGCGGCAATTGCTAACATGATTCGAACGGACTTCAGCTTCACTACGGGTGAGAAAGTCTCATCATAGTCAACCCCTTGAACTTGTCGATAACCCTTAGCGACAAGCCGAGCCTTATAGATGGTCACGTTACCATCCGCGTCTATCTTCTTCTTAAAGATCCATTTATTTTCTATGGCTCGCCGATCATCGGGAAAGTCAGTCAAAGTCCATACTTCATTTTTATACATGGATCCTATCTCGGATTTCATGGCTTCCAGCCATTTCTCGGAATCTAGGCCCGCCATTGCTTCTTCATAGTTCGAAGGTTCACCCTTGTATAACAACATGATTTCCAGGACAGGGTTGCCGTACCACTCTGGTGCGGAACGTGTCCTTGTGGACCTACGAAGTTCAGTAGCAACTTGATCTGAAGTTTCATGATCATCATCATTAACTTCCTCTCTGGTTGGTACAGGCACCTCAGAAACATTTTCTTGAGCTGCGCCACTCTCCGGTTCAAGAGGCAATACTTCATCAAGTTCTACTTTCCTACCACTTACTTCTTTTGAGAGAAACTCTTTCTCTAGAAAGGATCCATTCTTGGCAACAAAGATCTTGCCTTCGGATCTGAGGTAGAAGGTATACCTGTCGTGGATTTGTCACGGCAGATGTCCTTAGTGTCAGGACTTAGTCGCGAGGCCAACGCATCTATGTGGTAGATTGAGAGGGGTTGAGCGGGATGAGAGACGCGATGTTTTACCCAGATTCGGCCCCTCACGGTGGAGGTAAAAGCCTACATCCTGCTTCATTGATATTGATGATGATGATCACAGTTACAAGAGTGCTCTATCTCGAGAGCTATTGTCTAAACCTAACTTGTCCAACTTGTGGAACTTGTCAATCTTGTCTGGTCTTGTCCCTTTTGGGGAGCCCTGCCCCCCCTTATATATGTTGGAGGGGCGGGTTACATCTAGAGTCCTATTAGGATTAGGACTAGTCTATCTCTAATACAAACCGGATACAAGTCCAGGTCTTAACTCCTTCTAAGATAAATGTTCCTCATGCCTTTCCTCTTAAACCGGCCCACCATTAACATAAACCGGCCTTCTGGGCCTTGGGCCTTGTCATTCATCTGACCCGTCCGCCAGGTCACAAGTGTGTCATAATGTTCCGGCGGGTTGCTTGTAAACCGCCAGGTCAGGGCAGGTCACCAGTGAATCGCCAAGTGTAAACCGGGTCTCAAGTAAACCGCCAAGTCCAGCCGGGTCACCAATGAGTCTTTAGGCTCGTGAATCGTCATACCAGTGAACTGCCAGACACATAAATCTCCAATCCTCTGGCGGTTTACCAATGAAACGCCTAGTCCGGTCGGGTTATACTTCCGGCCGGTTTACACCGCGGGGTATATCCCCGACATTAGCCCCCAAGTTTAGCTTGGATTTATCCATGGTAAACTTATGCTGCAAAATAAACACAAGAACAAATTTGACAGGTTATGCTCCGGGTTAAGAATTCTTGTAAACCGGTACCTGATGATCCTTAAGTCCTTGTCATTTCCTCCTTCTAGAAAATATGGGTTAACAAGCCAGCTTCGTACTCAATTTGTTGACATTGGTTTCTCACAGAGAAACATTGTGAAGAATAATCCACTTGAGTCGGCTTCCAAAGCGCCGGTTTAAGAAATATGGGTCTTGAAATACTTACCTGATATTCAGCCAGTTTGAAGATGTAAAACTTGCCGGTTTAATATTACCAAAATGGCTGGTTTATAAATATTGATGGCACCGGGTCATAATTGTTGTCGACACCAGGTCATGTAATTGATCTTCCTAATTTGCTCAAAACTGATAAAATGAAGATATTCCTCCTTTATATGCATAATACCTGTAGCCCCCAAGTCTTAAGAGGAAAATAGTGATAACTTAAGACTTGCTCCAATAAGTGTTTCAACCTTGAAGAAATCCGGTTTGTTCATCTCAATCATAGTCAGAATTGAGTATTCTACATATGTAGCTCCCAAGTGCCGGGTTGTCATGCTTGCAGCAACCTGGGACTTGAAATTGCCTTATTCTCATAAAAAACTTCAACTAGTGTAGCCCCCAAGGGCCGGGTCAGTATGCAATAATGAGCAGGGACTTTGTAAATATGATCATGTAAACTTGAGCAGCAATATGTAGCCCCCAAGGGCCGGCTTAATAAGATAATATTGAGCTGGGACTCGATGTATTCTTCAATGAAAATAATATCCTATGATGTAACCCCCATCATGGGGCTTGAACCCACGTCCACAAGGTTAAGAGCCTTGTGCTTTACCAACTGAGCAGTGGACGCTTCGATATAATGGATTAAAAGCTTTGTACCTCGAATTATTGACATGAGCAATTGGTAGCCCCCAAGGGCCGGCTCATTATAATATGATGAGTCGGATCTTCAATATGACTAGTAAAAATGACTTTGCATTAGCCCCCAAGTGTCATGGTGCATGCTTGCAGCGACATGAGACTTGTGTATTTAATGTAATTTTAACTAAAATAATGTAGCCCCCAAGTGTCGGGTCGTAAGCCTGCAGCAACTCGGGACTATTCCTTCAATTGTAGAATAAATCATATCTATTGATAATATGATAGCCATTGCGCTAAAGCAACTTTGAAACCCTTAATCATAAATACTGGTTATTGATAACCATAAAAATTCAGCCATGTTGGCTATTTGAATAATATACCCAATGATTTGTAAGCGCATAATTCCAATGGCGCAATCCAAATATATACTGGCGACTTATAGTCCAAAGCCAGGCTGGGTCAATAAACACCGGTGATTTGTAATTATGCTTTATTCAACCTGTTTCTGGATATAACAAGTTTAAAGTGTCCTAGCGGTTTTACCGCCAGACGGGTCATAATGCCCAACATATAACCCGGGTTTATAACCAAGGCTATACTTAAAATAATCAAATATGAAAATATATCATACCTGTGACATTGAATCACATTGTTGGGTTTTTTTGTAGTAAGGGTGATAATGCCAATCTTGAGTACTGATAACTCCTTCCATATTGTGCCGGTTTATGATAAAACTGTACCGGGTTATGATAAACACTGGATTATCCATATTCGATGCTGGTGACTCGTAGTCGAAACCAGACCGGGTTAATAACACCGGATTATAATTGATCATGTATTTTCAACTTGTAATTGAAAGCCAAGCCGGGTCAATGAACGCCGGTATATCCCTGCACATATGATACATGCTATGATGAGGTAATGATGATGCAATGTATGACTTAATATATAATGATGTATGTTTATGATCAAGAGGGTTTAAGCTATGGTTCGGATACGACCAGAACCCCAAGTAGTCATAATTGTGGCATTGCGCCGATCAAGAGGTGTAGCTATGGTTCGGATACGACCAAGCCCCCAAGTGATTTCCCTGGTGACCCTTATGCCTATCAAGAGGTGTAACTATGGTTCGAACCCATAGCCCCCAAGTGATTTCCCTGGTGGCCTTATGCCTATCAAGAGGTTTAGCTATGGTTCGGATACGACCAAGCCCCCAAATGATTTCCCTGGTGGCCCTTATGCCTATCAAGAGGTGTAGCTATGGTTCGAACATAGCCCCCAAGTGATATTGTGAGCTGTGCTCAAGGGATACCCATGTTTGAGTTGTGCTGTGCAACAGTCTCTCTTTGGCCCCTTATGATAATATTGTCCTGCTAGCCGCATCAAGAGGGTAGTAACACCATATTCTCTTTGGTGAATACACCTATGTTTGAACAAGAAGCCCCCAAGTAATCATATGAAGATGAGCCCATAAGGCAGGACACCCATGTGTGAACCGCGCGTCAGGGCAGCAGGTCCTCTTCGGCAACCTTTAAATTTTTTGCAAGAGATAAATTCTTCTTGAACCGGGATTTTGAACCAGATATTAAGAGCGTTAGAGCTTTGTGGGAGACATATTTCCCTTGAACCGGATTGTAAACCGGAGTCTTTGTTTTCAACCGGAAATTTTCTGACGGCCTTTTAAACTCGAACTTGTGAGAAGTTAATTCCTTTTTGAACCGGAAATTCTTAAACCGGATTTGAGAGCTTCAGAGCTTTGCAGGAGACATATTTCCCTTGAACCATATTTTGAACCGGAATCTTTCTTGATAAACCGGAATTCTTCTATTGAACTGGAACTTTATGAGTGTCAATCACTTTTTAAACCGGAAATTTTTCGGCCGGCCTTCAAATTTTTTCCAATAGGGCAGTAGCCTCCAGGGTCGGGTTATTTTTGCCTCCAATGACCCGGAGTTCATGAATTTGTGATAACACCATTGAGCCATCTGATGGAGGCTGATAATATATTATAATCCGCTCCAGGTTTGTTAGAATAAACCGGACCGCAGGTCAGCGGTATGCACACATCCGTTGGACAGCTTGTATGAGCAGGCATGGCTCTGATTTGTTGATATATCTGCAAGAGTCGGCCGTGGGCGCTGTACACCGGCGCGGATGAGAGAAACAGCCGCGAGCATTGTAAGCCGGTGTGGATGGTTGAGTCGGCCACGGGCGTTGTAAACCGGCATGGACGGTTGAGTCGGCCACGGGCGTTGTAAACCGGCGTGGATGGTTGAGTCGGCCACGGGCGTTGTAAACCGGCATGGACGGTTGAGTCAGCCACGGGCGTTGTAAACCGGCGCGGACGGAGAGTTGGCCGCGGGCATTGTAAACCGGCGCGGGCGGAGAGTTGACCGTGGGCATTGTAAACCGGCGTGGACGGAGAGTTGGCCGCGGGCATTGTAAACCGGCGCGGACGGAGAGTTGGCCGCGGGCATTGTAAACCGGCGCGGTCGATCGTCGGTGTAGACAGACGCCAGCAATGTGCTCTCCGTATCTGTGGCACGATAGCCACTCTTATAATGAGTAATTTTCCTGCACAAAGATCACAAACGAGAGTAATTGTTCTCGAAAGAATGAAAAAATATCATAAAAATTGATCGGATGGATTTCACCTGATTCGTCTGGATGATGGACAATCAGTACGTGGCATCCATAGATAATTTTGCAAAAAATGTTATCCTCCCAAAAATTGTTATCCTCACGCAGATAACCTCCACGGGAGTAACAGTCCTAGCGGCCAGAGCACTAGTACAGAGAGCATCCGATGGATTTTGCTTGACGATTCAGTGAGGTACTGAATTCACTCCTTTCTTTCTTTTTCCCTCTTCTTTTTTTTAAACCGGATCCGTATCCTTTCCAGCATCGGGGCCGGCTGTGGAACAACTAGTACTCCGGGACAATAGCCCTCACGTAGATGGCAATGCTTAGAACCAGTCAAATCAGAGGAACTCCTGCACGCATGAATACTAATACAAGCAATTTGCGTTGATCCGTGTGCCGTTTTTGTCATCTGGTGACATCATGGATGGAAGGACAGGGCAGGCAGCATCTTGCCTGCATGTTGGATCAGGAAACACAGATCCTCGCTCGTGGATGTCGTTGTTGTACCTTTTTCTTCTCTTTCTCGATCTGAATCGGATCCAAACCGATCTGACTTCTGTTCTCCATTGTTGCTTGTACCGGCCACGTGTGATTTTTTTAGACGATCCCGTTGGCCGTTGCAGAGGAGAAAATCGAACCGACAGGAATTGCCGTGTGCGCTGTTTGCAGACTTTTCTTCTGTCCTTGATTTTGAGATGAGGATTGATTTGATCTCTGATGACCGAACACAGAGTCGATGTAAATTCTTCTGACCGGCTTTTCTTCATCTGGTCGATCGTGAGCCTCTCGATCCTCAGAAAAAGAACCCTTCAAGAACTCATCACCACCGTGCGCAAGCTCCACGATGGGCGCCAACTGTCGTGGATTTGTCACGGCAGATGTCCTTAGTGTCAGGACTTAGTCGCGAGGCCAGCGCGTCTATGTGGTAGATTGAGAGGGGTTGAGCGGGATGAGAGACGTGATGTTTTACCCAGGTTCAGCCCCTCATGGTGGAGGTAAAAGCCTACATCCTGCTTCATTGATATTGATGATGATGATCACGGTTACAAGAGTGCTCTATCTCGAGAGCTATTGTCTAAACCTAACTTGTCCAACTTGTGAAACTTGTCAATCTTGTCTTGTCTTGTCCCTTTTGGGGAGCCCTGCCCCCTTATATATGTTGGAGGGGCGGGTTACATGTAGAGTCCTATTAGGATTAGGACTAGTCTATCTCTAATACAAACCGGATACAAGTCCAGGTCTTAACTCCTTGTAAGATAAATGTTCCTCATGACTTTCCTCTTAAACCGGCCCACCATTAACATAAACCGGCCTTCTGGGCCTTGGGCCTTGTCATTCATCTGACCCGTCCGCCGGGTCACAAGTGTGTCATAATGTTCCGGCGGGTTGCTTGTAAACCGCCAGGTCAGGGCAGGTCGCCAGTGAATCGCCAAGTGTAAACCGGGTCTCAAGTAAACCGCCAAGTCCAGCCGGGTCACCAATGAGTCTTCAGGCTTGTGAATCGTCATACCAGTGAACCGCCAGACACGTAAATTGCCAATCCTCTGGCGGTTTACCAATGAAACGCCTAGTCCGGCCGAGTTATATTTCCGGCCGGTTTACACCGCGGGGTATATCCCCAACATTAGCCCCCAAGTTTAGCTTGGATTTATCCATGGTAAACTTATGCTACAAAAATAAACACAAGAACAAATTTGACAGGTTATGCTCCGGGTTAAGAATTCTTGTAAACCGGTACATGATGATCCTTAAGTCCTTGTCATTTCCTCCTTCTAGAAAATCCGGGTTAACAAGCCAGCTTCATACTCAATTTGTTGACATTGGTTTCTCACAAAGAAACATTGTGAAGAATAATCCACTTGAGTCGGCTTCCAAAGCGCCGGTTTAAGAAATATGGGTCTTGAAATACTTATCTGATATTCAACCGGTTTGAAGATGTAAAACTTGCTTGTTTAATATTACCAAAATGGCCGGTTTCTAAATATTGATGGCACCGGGTCATAATTGTTGTCGACACCAGGTCATGTAATTGATCTTCCTGATTTGCTCGTCGTGGAATTGTTACGGCAGATGTCCTTAGTGTCAGGACTTAGTCGCGAGGCCAACGCATCTATGTGGTAGCTTGAGAGGGGTTGAGCGGGATGAGAGACGCGATGTTTTACCCAGGTTCGGCCCCTCACGGTGGAGGTAAAAGCCTACATACTGCTTCATTGATATTGATGATGATGATCACGGTTACAAGAGTGCTGTATCTCGAGAGCTATTGTCTAAGCCTAACTTGTCCAACTTGTGGAACTTGTCAATCTTGTCTTGTCTTATCCCTTTTGGGGAGCCGTGCCCCCCCCCCTTATATATGTTGGAGGGGCGGGTTACATGTAGAGTCCTATTTGGATTAGGACTAGTCTATCTCTAATACAAACCGGATACAAGTCCAGGTCTTAACTCCTTGTAAGATAAATGTTCCTCATGCCTTTCCTCTTAAACCGGCCCACCATTAACATAAACCGGCCTTCTGGGCCTTGGGCCTTGTCATTCATCTGACCCGTCCGTTGGGTCACAAGTGTGTCATAATGTTCCGGCGGGTTGCTTGTAAACCGCCAGGTCAGGGCAGGTCGCCAGTGAATCGCCAAGTGTAAACCGGGTCTCAAGTAAACCGCCAAGTCCAGCCGAGTCACCAATGAGTATTCAGGCTCGTGAATTGTCATACCAGTGAACCACCAGACACGTAAATCGCCAATCCTCTGGCAGTTTACCAATGAAACTGTCCGGCCGGGTTATACTTCCGGCCGGTTTACACCGCGGGGTATATCCCCGACAATACCCAATAGTTTCTTTAGGGTATCCTATGAAGACGCATTTTTCTGATTTGGGTTCGAGCTTTTCAGGTTGAAGTTTCTTGACATAAGCATCGCATCCCCAAACTTTCAGAAACGACAACTTAGGTTTCTTACCAAACCACAATTCATATGGTGTCGTCTCAACGGATTTCGACGGAGCCCTATTTAAAGTGAATGCTGCAGTCTCTATAGCATAACCCCAAAATAATAGCGGTAGATCGGTAAGAGACATCATAGATCGCACCATATCCAATAGGGTGCGATTACGACGTTCGGACACACCATTACGATGTGGTGTTCCAGGCGGCGTGAGTTGTGAAACTATTCCACATTTCCTTAAGTGCGTGCCAAATTCGTGACTCAAATATTCTCCCCCATGATCTGATCGTAAGAACTTGATTTTCCTGTCACGTTGATTCTCAACCTCACTCTGAAATTCCTTGAACTTTTCAAAGGTCTTAGACTTGTGTTTCATTAAGTAGAGATACCCATATCTACTCAAGTCATCAGTGAGGGTGAGAACATAACGATAGCCACCGCGAGCCTCTACACTCATTGGACCGCACACATCAGTATGTATGATTTCCAATAAGTTGGTTGCTCGCTCCATTGTTCCGGAGAACGGAGTCTTGGTCATTTTTCCCATGAGGCATGGTTCGCACGTGTCAAATGATTCATAATCAAGAGACTCCAAAAGTCCATCTGCATGGAGTTTCTTCATGCGTTTGACACCAATGTGGCCAAGGCGGTAGTGCCACAAGTATGTGGGACTATCATTATCAACCTTACACCTTTGGGCATTCACACTATGAATATGTGTAACATCACGTTCGAGATTAAATAAGAATAAACCATTGACCAGCGGGGCATGACCATAAAACATGTCTCTCATATAAATAGAACAACCATTATTCTTAGATTTAAATGAGTAGCCATCTCGCATTAAACGAGATCCAGATACAATGTTCATGCTCAAAGCTGGTACTAAATAACAATATTGAGGTTTAAAACTAATCCCGTAGGTAAATGTAGAGGTAGCGTGCCGACGGCGATCACATCGACCTTGGAACCATTCCCGACGCGCATCGTCATCTCGTCCTTCGCCAGTCTCTGTTTATTCTGCACTTCCTGTTTTGAGTTACAAATATGAGCAACTGCACCGGTATCAAATACCCAGGAGCTACTACGAGTGCTGGTTAGGTACACATCAATAACATGTATATCACATATACCTTTGGTATTGCCGGCCTTCTTATCCGCTAAGTACTTGGGACAGTTCCGCTTCTAGTGACCGTTTCCCTTGCAATAAAAGCACTCAGTCTCTGGCTTGGGTCCATTCTTTGGCTTCTTCCCGGTAGCTTGCTTACCGGGTGCGGCAACTCCCTTGCCGTCCTTCTCGAAGTTCTTTTTACCCTTGCCTTTCTTGAACTTAGTGGTTTTATTCACCATCAACACTTGATGTTCCTTTTTGATTTCCACCTCCACTGATTTCAGCATTGAATATACCTCGGGAATGGTCTTTTCCATCCCTGCATATTGAAGTTCATCACAAAGCTCTTGTAGCTAGGTGGGAGCGACTAAAGGATTCTGTCAACAACCGCATCATCCAGGAGATTGACTCCCAGCTGAGACAAGCGGTTGTGCAACCCAGACATTTTGAGTATGTGCTCACTGACGGAACTATTCTCCTCCATCTTACAACTGTAGAACTTGTCGGAGACTTCATATCTCTCGACCCGGGCACGAGCTTGGAAAACCATTTTCAGCTCTTGGAACATCTCATATGCTCTGTGTTGCTCAAAACGCTTTTGGAGCCCCGGTTCTAAGCTGTAAAGCATGCCGCACTGAACCAGGGAGTAATCATCACTACGCGTCTGCCAAGCGTTCATAATGTCTTGTTCTGCTAGGAAAACAGGTGCTTCACCTAGCGGTGCATCAAGGACATATGCTTTCCTGGCAGCTATGAGGATAATCCTGAGGTTATGGACCCAGTCCATGTAGTTGCTGCCATCGTCTTTCAGCTTGGTTTTCTCAAGGAACGCGTTGAAGTTCAGGGCAACATTAGCGTGGGCCATTTAATCTACAAGACATATTGCAAAGAGTTCAGACTATGTTCATGATAATTAAGTTCATCTAATCAAATTATTTAATGAACTCCCACTCAGATAGGCATCCCTCTAGTCATTTGAGTGATACATGATCCGAGTCAACTAGGCCGTGTCCGATCATCACGTGAGACGGACTAGTCATCATCGGTGAACATTTTCTGTTGGAAATATGCCCTAGAGGCAATAATAAAAGGATTATTATTGTATTTCCTTGTTCATGATAATTGTCTTTTATTCATGCTATAATTGTGTTATCCGGAAATCGTAATACATGTGTGAATACATAGACACCAACATGTCCCTAGTAAGCCTCTAGTTGACTAGCTTGTTGATCAACAGATAGTCATGGTTTCCTGACTATGGACATTGAATGTCATTGATAACGAGAACACATCATTAGGAGAATGATGTGATGGACAAGACCCAATCCTAAACATAGCACAAGATCGTATAGTTCGTTTGCTAGAGTTTTTCCAATGTCAAGTATCTTTTCCTTAGACCATGAGATCATGTAAATCCCGGATACCGTAGGAGTGCTTTGGTGTACCAAACATCACAACGTAATTGGGTGACTATAAAGGTATACTACGGGTATCTTTGAAAGTGTCTGTTGGGTTGACACGGATCAAGACTGGGATTTGTCACTCCGTATGACGGAGAGGTATCTCTGGGCCCACTCGGTAATGCATCATCACAATGAGCTCAAAGTGACCAAGTGTCTGGTCATGGGATCATGCATTACGGTACGAGTAAAGTGACTTGCCGGTAACAAGATTGAACGAGGTATTGGGATACCGACGATCGAATCTCGGGCAAGTAACGTACCGATTAACAAAGGGAATTGTATACGAGGTTGCTTGAATCCTCGACATCGTAGTTCATCTGATGAGATCATCGAGGAGCATGTGGGAGCCAACATGGGTATCCAGATCCCGCTGTTGGTTATTGACCGGAGAGCCATCTCGGTCATGTCTACATGTCTCCCGAACCCATAGGGTCTACACACTTAAGGTTCGGTGATGCTAGGGTTGTAGAGATATGAATATGTAGTAACCCGAAAGTTGTTTGGAGTCCCGGATGAGATCCTGGACGTCACGAGGAGTTCCGGAATGGTCCGGAGGTGAAGAATTATATATAGGAAGTGCAGTTTCGGCCATCGGAGAGTTTCGGGGGTCACCGGTATTGTACCGGGACCACCGGAAGGGTCCCGGGGGTCCACCGGGTGGGGCCACCCATCCCGGAGGGCCCCATGGTCTAAGTGGGGAGGGGAACCAGCCCATAGTGGGCTGGTGCACCCCCCTTGGCCCACCCCATGCGCCTAGGGTTGGGAACCCTAGGGTGGGGGGCGCCCCACCTGGCTTGGGGGGCACTCCACCCCTTGGCCGCCGCCCCCCCTAGGAGATCCCATCTCCTAGGGCCGGATCCCCCCTAGGAGCCTATATAAAGGGGGGAGGGAGGGGCAGCCGCACCCTTGAGTCTTGGCGCCTCCCTCTCCCCTGCTACACCTCTCCCTCTCGCAGTAGAACGGCGAAGCCCTGCTGCAGGTGACCCCTGCATCCACCACCACGTCGTCGTGCTGCTGGATCTTCATCAACCTCTCCTTCCCCCTTGCTGGATCAAGAAGGAGGAGACGTCACGCTGACCGTACGTGTGTTGAACGCGGAGGTGACGTCCGTTCGGCGCTAGGATCTCCGGTGATTTGGATCACGTCGAGTATGACTTCCTCATCCCCGTTCTTTGAACGCTTCCACGCGTGATCTACAAAGGTATGTAGATGCAATCCGATCACTCGTTGCTAGATGAACTCATAGATGGATCTTGGTGAAACCGTAGGAATTTTGTTTTCTGCAATGTTCCCCAATAGTGGTATCAGAGCTAGGTCTATGCGTAGTTCCTTTTGCACGAGTAGAACACAATTTGTTGTGGGCGTAGATGTTGTCAACTTTATTGCCGCTACTAGTCTTATTTTGCTTCAACGGTATTGTGGGATGAAGCGGCCCGGACCAACCTTACACGTACGCTTACATGAGACCGGTTCCACCGACTGACATGCACTAGTTGCATAAGGTGGCTGGTGGGTGTCTGTCTCTCCCACTTTAGTTGGAGCGGATTTGATGAAAAGGGTCCTTATGAAGGGTAAATAGAAGTTGACAAATCACGTTGTGGCTTTAACGTAGGTAAGAAAACGTTCTTGCTAGAACCCTCTTGCAGCCACGTAAAACTTGCAACAACAATTAGAGGACGTCTAACTTGTTTTTGCAGCAAGTGTTCTGTGATGTGATATGGCCAAAGTTGTGATGAATGATGAATGATATATATGTGATGTATGAGATGTTCATGCTATTGTAATAGGAATCACGACTTGCATGTTGATGAGTATGACGACCGGCAGGAGCCATAGGAGTTGTCTTTATTTTTGAATGACCTGCGTGTCATTGAGAAACGCCATGTAAATTGCTTTACTTTATTGCTAAACGTGTTAGCCATAGTAGTAGAAGTAATAGTTGGCGAGCAACTTCATGGAGACACGATGATGGAGATCATGATGATGGAGATCATGGTGTCATGCTGGTGACAAGATGATCATGGAGCCCCAAGATGGAGATCAAAGGAGCTATGTGATATTGGCCATATCATGTCACTATTATTATTTGATTGCATGTGATGTTTATCATGTTTTTGCATCTTGTTTACTTAGAACGACGGTAGTAAATAAGATGATCCCTCATAATAATTTCAAGAAAGTGTTCCCCCTAATTGTGCACCGTTGCGACAGTTCATTGTTTCGAAGCACCACGTGATGATCGGGTGTGATAGATTCCAACGTTCACATACAACGGGTGTAAGACAGATTTACACATGCAAAACACTTAGGTTGACTTGACGAGCCTAGCATGTACAGACATGGCCTCGGAACACAGAAGACCGAAAGGTCGAGCATGAGTCGTATAGAAGATACGATCAACATGAAGATGTTCACCGATGTTGACTAGTCCGTCTCACGTGATGATCGGACACGGCCTAGTTAACTCGGATCATGTTATACTTAGATGACTGGAGGGATGTCTATCTGAGTGGGAGTTCATTGAATAATTTGATTTAGATGAACTTAATTATCATGAACTTAGTCTAAAATCTTTACAACATGTATTGTAGATCAAATGGCCAACGTTGTCCTCAACTTCAACGCATTCCTAGAGAAAACCAAGCTGAAAGACGATGGCAGCAACTATACGGACTGGGTCCGGAACCTGAGGATCATCCTCATAGCTGCCAAGAAAAATTGTCCTACAAGCACCGCTAGGTGACGCACCTGTTCTCCCTGCAGAACAAGACGTTATGAACGCTTGGCAGACACGTACCGATGATTACTCCCTCGTTCAGTGCGGCATGCTTTACAGCTTAGAACCGGGGCTCCAAAAGCGTTTTGAGAGACACGGAGCATATGAGATGTTCGAAGAGATGAAAATGGTTTTTCAAGCTCATGCCCGGGTCGAGAGATATGAAGTCTCCGACAAGTTCTTCAGCTGTAAGATGGAGGAAAATAGTTCTGTCAGTGAGCACATACTCACTATGTCTGGGTTACATAACCGCTTGACTCAGCTAGGAGTTAATCTCCCGGATGATGCGGTCATTGACAGAATCCTTCAGTCGCTTCCACCGAGCTACAAGAGCTTTGTGATGAACTTCAATATGCAGGGGATTGGAAAAGACCAATCATGAAGTATTTGCAATGCTGAAATCAGCAGAGGTAGAAGTCAAAAAGGAACATCAAGTGCTGATGGTGAATAAAACCACTAAGTTCAAGAAAGGCAAGGGTAAGAAGAACTTCAAGAAGGACGACAAGGGAGTTGCCGCGCCCGGCAAGCAAGTTGTCGGGAAGAAGCCAAAGAATGGACCCAAGCCCGAGACTAAGTGCTTTTATTGCAAGGAAAGTGGTCACTGGAAGCGGAACTGCCCCAAATACTTAGCGGACAAGAAGGCCGGCAAAACGAAAGGTATATGTGATATACATGTAATTGATGTATACCTTACCAGTACTCGTAGTAGCTCCTGGGTATTTGATACCGGTGCAGTTGCTCACATTTGTAACTCAAAGCAGGAGCTGCGGAATAAGCGGAGACTAGCGAAGGACGAGGTGACGATGCGCATCGGGAATGGTTCCAAGGTCGATGTGATCACCGTCGGAACGCTACCTCTACATTTACCTACGGGATTAGTTTTGAACCTAAATAATTGTTATTTAGTGCCAAGTTTGAGCATGAACATTGTATCAGGATCTCGTTTAATACGAGATGGCAACTCATTTAAATCCGAGAATAATGGTTGTTCTATTTATATGAGAGATATGTTTTATGGTCATGCTCCGATGGTGAATGGTTTATTCTTAATGAATCTCGAGCGTAATGCTACACATATTCATAGTGTGAATACCAAAAGATGTAAGGTTGATAATGATACTCCCACATACTTGTGGCACTGCCGCCTTGGTCACATAGGTGTCAAACGCATGAAGAAGCTCCATGCAGATGGACTTTTAGAGTCTCTTGATTACGAATCATTTGACACGTGCGAACCATGCCTCATGGGTAAAATGACCAAGACTCCGTTCTCAGGAACAATGGAGCGAGCAACCAACTTATTGGAAATCATACATACTGATGTGTGCGGTCCAATGAGTGTTGAGGCTCGCGGTGGCTATCGTTATGTTCTCACCCTCACTGATGACTTGAGTAGATACGGGTATGTTACTTAATGAAACACAAGTCTGAGACCTTTGAAAGGTTCAAGGAATTTCAGAGTGAGGTTGAAAATCAACGTGACAGGGAAATCAAGTTCCTGCGATCAGATCGTGGAGGAGAATACTTGAGTCACGAATTTGGCACACACTTAAGAAAATGTGGAATAGTTTCACAACTCACGCCGCCTGGAACACCTCAGCGTAATGGTGTGTCCGAACGTCGTAATCGCACTCTATTAGATATGGTGCGATCTATGATGTCTCTTACCGATTTACCACTATCTTTTTGGGGCTATGCTTTAGAGACTGCCGCATTCACTTTAAATAGGGCTCCTTCGAAATCCGTTGTGACGACACCGTATGAATTATTGTTTGGGAAGAAACCTAAGCTGTCATTTCTAAAAGTTTGGGATGCGATGCTTATGTCAAGAAACTTCAACCAGAAAAGCTCGAACCCAAGTCGGAAAAATGCGTCTTCATAGGATACCCTAAAGAAACTATTGGGTATACCTTCTACCTCAGATCCGAAGGCAAGATCTTTGTTGCCAAGAATGGATCCTTTCTAGAGAAAGCGTTTCTCTCGAAAGAAGTAAGTGAGAGGAAAGTAGAACTTGATGAAGTATTACCTCTTGAACCGGAAAATGGCGCAACTCAAGAAAATGTTCCTGAGGTGCCTGCACCGACTAGAGAGGAAGTTAATGATGATGATCATGAAACTTCATATCAAGTTGCTACTGAACTTCGTAGGTCCACAAGGACACGTTCCGCACCAAAGTGGTACGGCAACTCTGTCTTGGAAATCATGTTGTTAGACAATGGTGAACCTTCGAACTATGAAGAAGCGATGGCGGGCCCGGATTCCGACAAATGGCTGGAAGCCATGAAATTCGAGATAGGATCCATATATGAAAACGAAGTATGGACTTTGACTGACTTGCCCGTTGAGTGGCGAGCCATAGAAAATAAATGGATCTTTAAGAAGAAGACAGATGTGGATGGTAATGTGACCATCTATAAAGCTCGGCTTGTCGCTAAGGGTTATCAACAAGTTCAAGGGGTTGACTACGATGAGACTTTCTCTCCCGTAGCGAAGCTGAAGTCCGTCCGAATCATGTTAGCAATTGCTGCATTCTATTATTATGAGATATGGCAAATGGACGTCAAAACGGCATTCCTTAATGGATTCCTTAAGGAAGAATTGTATATGATGCAGCCGGAAGGTTTTGTCGATCCTAAGAATGCTGACATGGTGTGCAAGCTCCAACACTCGATTTATGGGCTGGTGCAAGCATCTCGGAGTTGGAACATTCACTTTGATGAGATGATCAAAGCGTTTGGGTTTATGTAGACTTATGGAGAAGCATGCGTTTACAAGAAAGTGAGTGGGAGCTCTGTAGCATTTCTCATATTATATGTAGATGACATACTTTTGATGGGAAATGATATAGAGCTTTTGGACAGCATTAAGGCCTACTTGAATAAGAGTTTTTCAATGAAGGACCTTTGAGAAGCTGCTTATATATTAGGCATCAAGATCTATAGAGATAGATCAAGACGCCTCATAGGTCTTTCACAAAGCACATACCTTGATAAGATATTGAATAAGTTCAATATGGATCAGTCTAAGAAGGGGTTCTTGCCTGTGTTGCAAGGTGTGAAATTGAGCTCAGCTCAATGACCGACCACGGCAGAAGATATAGAAGAGATGAGTGTCATCCCCTATGCCTCAGCCATAGGTTCTTTTATGTACGCCATGCTGTGTACCAGACCTGATGTAAACCTTGCCGTAAGTTTGGTAGGTAGGTACCAAAGTAATCCCGGCAAGGAACACTGGACAGCGGTCAAGAATATCCTGAAGTACCTGAAAAGGACTAAGGAAATGTTTCTCGTTTATGGAGGTGACGAAGAGCTCGTCGTAAAGGGTTACGTCGATGCTAGCTTCGACACAAATCTGGATGACTCTAAGTCACAAACCGGATACGTGTATATTTTGAATGGTGGGGCAGTAAGCTGGTGCAGTTGCAAGCAGAGTCTACATGTGAAGCGGAGTACATGGCAGCCTCGGAGGCAGCACATGAAGCAATTTGGTTGAAGGAGTTCATCACCGACCTAGGAGTCATACCCAATGCGTCGGGGCCGATCAAACTCTTCTGTGACAACACTGGAGCTATTGCACTTGCCAAGGAGCCCAGGTTTCACAAGAAGACCAGGCACATCAAGCGTCGCTTCAACTCCATTCATGAAAATGTTCAAGATGGAGACATAGATATTTGTAAAGTACATACGGACCTGAATGTAGCAGATCCGTTGACTAAACCTCTCCCTAAAGCAAAACATGATCAACGCCAGAATTCCATGGGTGTTCGATTCATCACAATGTAACTAGTTTATTGACTCTAGTAGAAGTGGGAGACTGTTGGAAATATGCCCTAGAGGCAATAATAAAAGGATTGTTATTGTATTTCCTTGTTCATGATAATTGTCTTTTATTCATGCTATAATTGTGTTATCCGGAAATCGTAATACATGTGTGAATACATAGACACCAACATGTCCCTAGTAATCCTCTAGTTGACTAGCTCGTTGATCAACAGATAGTCATGGTTTCCTAACTATGGACATTGAATGTCATTGATAACGAGATCACATCATTAGGAGAATGATGTGATGGACAAGACCCAATCCTAAACATAGCACAAGATCGTATAGTTCGTTTGCTAGAGTTTTTCCAATGTCAAGTATCTTTTCCTTAGACCATGAGATCGTGTAACTCCCGGATACCACAGGAGTGCTTTGGGTGTACCAAACGTCACAACGTAACTGGGTGACTATAAAGGTATACTACGGGTATCTCCAAAAGTGTCTGTTGGGTTGACACGGATCAAGACTGGGATTTGTCACTCCGTATGACGAAGAGGTATCTCTGGGCCCACTCGGTAATGCATCATCACAATGAGCTCAAAGTGACCAAGTGTCTGGTCACAGGATCATGCATTACGGTACGAGTAAAGTGACTTGCCGGTAACAAGATTGAACGAGGTATTGGGATACCGACGACCGAATCTCGGGCAAGTAACGTACCGATTGACAAAGGGAATTGTATACGAGGTTGCTTGAATCCTCGACATTGTGGTTCATCCGATGAGATCATTGAGGAGCATGTGGGAGCCAACATGGGTATCCAGATCCCGCTGTTGGTTATTGACCGGAGAGCCATCTCGGTCATGTCTACATGTCTCCCGAACCCGTAGGGTCTACACACTTAAGGTTCGGTGACGCTAGGGTTGTAGAGATATGAATATGCAGTAACCCGAAAGTTGTTCGGAGTCTCGGATGAGATCCTGGACGTCACGAGGAGTTCCGGAATGGTCCAGAGGTGAAGAATTATATATAGGAAGTGCAGTTTCGGCCATCGGGAGAGTTTCGGGGGTCATCGGTATTGTACCGGGACCACCGGAAGGGTCCCGGGGGTCCATCAGGTGGGGCCACCCATACCGGAGGGCCCCATGGGCTAAGTGGGGAGGGGAACCAGCCCATAGTGGGCTGGTGTGCCCCCCTTGGCCCACCCCATGTGCCTAGGGTTGGGAACCCTAGGGTGGGGGGGCGCCCCACCCGGCTTGGGGGGCACTCCACCCCTTGGCCGCCGCCCCCCCTAGGAGATCCCATCTCCTAGGGCCAGCGCCCCCCCCCTAGGGGAGCCTATATAAAGGGGGGAGGGAGGGGCAGCCGCACCCTTGAGTCTTGGCGCCACCCTCTCCCCTGCTACACCTCTCCCTCTCGCAGTAGAACGGCGAAGCCCTGCTGTAGGTGGCCCCTGCATCCACCACCACGCCGTCGTGCTGCTGGATCTTCATCAACCTCTCCTTCCCCCTTGCTGGATCAAGAAGGAGGAGACGTCACGCTGACCGTACGTGTGTTGAACGCGGAGGTTCCGTCCGTTCGGTGCTAGGATCTCCGGTGATTTGGATCACGTCGAGTACGACTTCCTCATCCCCGTTCTTTGAACGCTTCCACGCGTGATCTACAAAGGTATGTAGATGCAATCCTATCACTCGTTGCTAGATGAACTCATAGATGGATCTTGATGAAACCGTAGGAAATTTTTTGTTTTCTGCAACGTTCCCCAACATTTTCATGTTGATCGTATCTTCTATACGACTCATGTTCGACCTTTCGGTCTTCCATGTTCCGAGGCCATGTCTGTACTTGCTAGGCTCGTCAAGTCAACCTAAGTGTATTGCGTGTGTAAATCTGGCTTACACCCGTTGTATGTGAATGTTAGAACCTATCACACCCGATCATCACGTGGTGCTTTGGAACAACGGACCTTAGCAACGGTGCACAGTAGAGGGAACACTTTCTTGAAATTATTGCGAGGGGTCATCTTATTTATGCTACCGTCGTTCTAAGAAAATAAGATGTAAAACATGATAAACATCACATGCAATCAAATAGTGACATGATATGGCCAATATCATTTTGCTCCTTTTGATCTCCATCTTCGGGGCACCATGATCATCATCGTCACCGGCATGACACCATGACCTCCATCATCATGATCTCCATCATCGTGTCTTCATGAAGTTGTCTCGCCAACTATTACTTCTACTACTATGGCTAACGGTTAGCGATAAAGTAAAGTAAATACATGACGTTTATGTTGACACGCAGGTCATAAATAAATTAAGACAACTCCTATGGCTCCTTCCGGTTGTCATACTCATCGACATGCAAGTCGTGATTCCTATTACAAGAACATGATCGATCTCATACATCACATATATCATTCATCACATCCTTTTTGCCATATCACATCACACGGCATATGCTGCAAAAACAAGGTAGACGTCCTCTAATTATTGTTGCAAGTTTTACGTGGCTGCTATAGGTTTCTAGCAAGAACGTTTCTTACCTACGCCAAAACCACAACGTGATATGCCAATTTCTATTTACCCTTCATAAGCACCCTTTTCATCGAATCCGATCCGACTAAAGTGGGAGAGACAGACACCCGCTAGCCACCTTATGCAACTAGTGCATGTCAGTCGGTGGAACCAGTCTCACGTAAGCGTATGTGTAAGGCCGGTCCGGCCCGCTTCATCCCACGATGCCGCCGAATCAAGATAAGACTCGTAACGGTAAGTAAATTGACAAAATCGACACCCACAACAGCTTGTGTTCTACTCGTGCATAGAAACTACGCATAGACCTAGCTCATGATGCCACTGTTGGGGATCGTAGCAGAAATTTAAAATTTTCTACGCATCACCAAGATCAATCTATGGAGTCATCTAGCAACGAGAGGGAGAGGAGTGCATCTACATACCCTTGTAGATCGCGAGCGGAAGCGTTCAAGAGAACGGGGTTGATGGAGTCGTACTCGTCGTGATCCAAATAACCGATGATCCTAGCGCCGAACGGACGGCACCTCCGCGTTCAACACACGTACGGAGCGGAGACATCTCCCGCGCCTTGATCCAGAAAGGAGGAGGAAGAGGTTGAGGAAGAGAGCTCCAACAGCAGCACGACGGCGTGGTGGTGGTGGAGCGGCAGTACTCCGGCAGGGCTTCGCCAAGCTCTTAACGAAGGAGGAGAGGTGTTGGGGAGGGGAGGGGCTGCGCCTTTGATGTGGTGTGCAGCCCTCCCTTTTCCCCTCTATTTATAGGGGAAGGAGGAAGGGGGACGGCCCCCTTTAGATGAGATCTAGAGGGGTGCGGCGGCCAAGGGGGTGGCTTGCCCCCCAAGCAAGGGGGGCGCCCCCTCTAGGGTTCCCCCCCCCAACCCTAGGCGCATGGGCCCAAGGGGGGATGCGCCCAGCCCACCTGGGGCTGGTTCCCTTTCCTCTATGGCCCATGAGGCCCTCCAAGAGAGGTGGCCCCTCCCGGAGGACCCCCGGAACCCCTCCGGTGGCCCCGGTACAATACCGATATGCCCCCGAACCTTTCTGGTGACCGTATGACAACTTCCTATATATAAATCTTCACCTCCGGACCATTCTGGAAATCCTCATGACGTCCGGGATCTCATCCGGGACTCCGAACAACATTCGGTAATCACATACAAGTCTTCCTAATAACCCTAGCGTCATCGAACCTTAAGTGTGTAGACCCTACGGGTTCGGGAACCATGCAGACATGACCGAGACAACTCTCCGGCCAATAACCAACAGCGGGATCTAGATACCCATGTTGGCTCCCACATGTTCCATGATGATCTCATCGGATGAACCACGATGTCAAGGATTCAAGAAATCCCATATACAATTCCCTTTGTCAATCGGTACGTTACTTGCCTGAGATTCGATCGTCATTATCCCAATACCTCGTTCAATCTCGTTACCGGCAAGTCACTTTACTCGTTCCATAACACATCATCCCGTGACCAACCCGTGGTCACATTGAGCTCATTACGATGATGTCTTACCGAGTGGGCCCAGAGATACCTCTCCGTTCATACGGAGTGACAAATCCCAGTCTTGATTCGTGCCAACCCAACAGACACTTTTGGGGATACCCGTAGTGCACCTTTATAGTCACCCAGTTATGTTGTGACGTTTGGCACACCCAAAGTATTCCTACAGTATCCGGGAGTTGCACAATCTCATGGTCTAAGGAAAAGATACTTGACATTAGAAAAGCTTTAGCAGACGAACTACACGATCTTGCACTATGCTTAGGATTGGGTCTTGTCCATCGCATCATTCTTTTAATGATGTGATCCCGTTATCAATGACATCCAATGTCCATGGTCAGGAAACCATAACCATCTATTGATCAACGAGCTAGTCAACTAGAGGCTCACTAGGGACATGTTGTGGTCTATGTATTCACACATGTATTACGATTTCCGGATAACACAATTATAGCATGAACAATAGACAATTATCATGAACAAGGAAATATAATAATAACCATTTTATTATTGCCTCTAGGGCATATTTCCAACAGTGGTCTTGTCAACCATCAACACTTGGTGCTTTTTCTTGATTTCTACCTTCGCCAATTTCAGCATCGCGAAGAGCTTGGGAATCATTTCCGTTATCCCTTGCATATTATAGTTCATCACGAAGTTCTAGTAACTTGGTGATAGTGACTAGAGAACTCTGTCAATCACTATCTTATCTGGAAGAATAACTCCCACTTGATTCAAGTGATTGTAGTACTTAGACATTCTGAGCACATGCTCACTAGCTGAGCTATTCTCCTCCATCTTGTAGGCAAAGTACTTCTCAGAGGTCTCATACCTCTTAACATAGGCATGAGTCTAAAATACCAATTTCAGCTCTTGGAACATCTCATATTCTCCGTGGCATTCAAAATGTTTTTGAAGACCCGGTTCTAAGCCGTAAAGTATGGCGCACTAAACTATCAAGTAGTCATCATACTGAGCT
This sequence comes from Triticum dicoccoides, assembly GCF_002162155.2. Taxonomy (NCBI): domain Eukaryota; kingdom Viridiplantae; phylum Streptophyta; class Magnoliopsida; order Poales; family Poaceae; genus Triticum; species Triticum dicoccoides. The sequence goes on along the minus strand of NC_041380.1, from coordinate 541,410,849 downwards.
TGTCAAACGTTCATAACGTCTGCATCTGCTCCTGCAAAAGGTCCGCCACCTAGCAGTGCATCAAGGATATAATTCTTCTGTGCAGCAATGAGGATAATCCTCAGATCACGGAGCTAGTTCGCATCATTGCTACTAACATCTTTCAACATAGTTTTCTCTAGGAACATATAATAAATAAAACGAGGAAGCTATACGCGAGCAATTGATCTACAACATAGATATGCAAATACTATCAGGACTAAGTTCATGATAAATTTAAGTTCAATTAATCATATTACTTAAGAACTCCCACTTAGATAGACAATCCTCTAGTCATCTAAATGATCACGCGATTCATATCAACTAAACCATGTCCGATCATCACGTGAGATGGAGAAGTTTTCAATGGTGAACATCACTATGTTGATCATATCTACTATATGATTCATGCTCGACCTTTCGGTCTCAGTGTTCCGAGGCCATATCTGCATATGCTAGGCTTGTCAAGTTTAACCTGAGTATTCTACTTGTGCAAAACTGGCTTGCACCCGTTGTATGTGAACGTAGAGCTTATCACACCCGATCATCACGTGGTGCCTCGGCACGACGAACTGTCGCAACGGTGCATACTCAGGGCGAACACTTATACCTTGAAATTTAGTGAGGGATCATCTTATAATGCTACCAACGTACTAAGCAAAATAAGATGCATAAAGGATAAACATCACATGCAATCAAAATATGTGACATGATATGGCCATCATCATCTTGTGCCTTTGATCTCCATCTCCAAAACACCGTCATGATCTCCATCGTCACCGTCATGACACCATGATCTCCACCATCTTGATCTCTATCAACGTGTCGTCACATGGTCGTCTCACCAACTATTGCTTTTGCAACTATTGCTATCGCATAGCGATAAAGTAAAGCAATTATATGGCGCTTGCATCTTATGCAATAAAGAGACAACCATAAGGCTCCTTCCAGTTGCTGATAACTTTTACAAAACATGATCATCTCATACAACAATTTATATCTCATCACGTCTTGACCATATCACATCACAACATGCCCTGCAAAAACAAGTTAGACGTCCTCTACTTTGTTGTTGCAAGTTTTACGTGGCTGCTACAGGCTTCTAGCAAGAACCGTTCTTACCTACTCATCAAAACCATAACGATTTGTTTGTCAAGTGTGCTATTTTAACCTTCAACAAGGACCGTGCATAGTCAAACTCGATTCAACTAAAGCTGGAGAAACAGACACCCACTAGCCACCTGTGTGCGAAGCACGGCGGTAGAACCAGTCTTATGAACACGGTCATGTAATGTCGGTCTGGGCCGCTTCATCCAACAATACTGCCGAATCAAAGTATGACATGCTGGTAAGCAGTATGACTATTATCGCCCATAACTCTTTGTGTTCTACTCGTGCATATAACATTTACGCATAGACCTGGCTCGGATGCCACTGTTGTGGAACGCGGTATTTCGAAAAAATTACCTACGATCACGCAAGATCTATCTAGGAGATGCATAGTAACGAGAGGGAGAGAGTGTGTCTACGTACCCACGTAGACCGAAAGCAGAAGCGTTTAGTAACACGGTTGATGTAGTCGAACGTCTTCATGATCCAAGTACCGAACGTACGGCACCTCCGTATTCAGCACACGTTCAGCTCGATGGCGTCCCTCGAACTCTTGATCCAGTTGAGGCCGAGGGAGAGTTTCGTTAGCACGGCGTCGTGGTGACTAGGGCGGTGATGATGAAGTTACTGACGCAGGGCTTCGTCTAAGCACTACGACAATATGACCGAGGTATAAAACTGTGGAGGGGGCACCGCACATGGCTAAAGATCAGCTTGTGTGTCTATCGTGTGCCCCTTGCCCATGTATATAAAGGAGGGGGAAAGAGGAGGCCGGCCTAGCAGGGGCTCGCCTGTAGGGGGAGTCAAACTAGGATTCCCAATCCTAGTTGGAGTCTCCTTCCTTTTCCAAGAGGGGAGAGAGGGAAAAAGTAGGAGAGTGGGAAGGAAAGAGAGGGGGGCATCGCCCCCTCCCTAGTCAATTTGGACTTGCCATGGGGGGCGCGCGACCACCCCTTGAGGCCCCTTTCTCCTTTCTCGTATGGCCCATTAAGGCCCACTACTTCCCCCGGTGAATTCCCGTAACTCTTCGGTACTCCGAAAAATACCTGAACCACTCAGAACCTTTCCGATGTCCGAATATAGCCTTCCAATATATCGATCTTTACGTCTCGGCCATTTCGAGACTCCTCCTCATGTCCGTGATCTCATCCGGGACTCTGAACAAACTTTGGTCATCAAATCACATAACTCATAATATAAATCGTCATCGAATGTTAAACGTGCGGACCCTACGGGTTCGAGAACTATGTAGACATGACCGAGACACATCTCCGGTCAATAACCAATAGCGGAACCTGGATGCTCATATTGGCTCCTACATATTCTACGAAGATCTTTATCGGTCAAACCACATAACAACATATGTTGTTCCCTTTGTCATAGGTATGTTACTTGCCCGAGATTCGATCGTCGGTATCATCATACCTAGTTCAATCTCGTCACCGTCAAGTCTCTTTACTCGTTCTGTAATGCATCATCCCGCAACTAACTCATTATTCACATTGCTTGCAAGGCTTATAGTGATGTGCATTACCGAGAGGGCCCAAAGATACCTCTTCGACAATCAAAGTGACAAATCATAATCTCGATCTATGCCAACTCAACAAACACTATCGAAGACACCTGTAGAGCATCTTTATAATCACCCAGTTACGTTGTGACGTTTGATAGCACAATAAGTGTCCCTCCGGTATTTGGGAGTTGCATAATCTCATAGTCATAGAAACATGTATAAGTCATGAAGAAAACAATAGCAATAAACTAAACGATCATAGTACTAAGCTAACGGATGGGTCTTGTCCATCACATCATTCTCTAATGATGTGATCCCGTTCATCAAATGACAACACATGTCTATAGTTAGGAAACTTAACCATCTTTGATTAACGAGCTGGTCAAGTAGAGGCATACTAGGGACACTTTGTTTGTCTATGTATTCACACATGTACTAAGTTTCCGGTTAATACAATTCTAGCATGAATAATCAACATTTATCATGATATAAGGAAATATAAATAACAACTTTATTATTGCCTCTAGAGCATATTTCTTCAAAAAAATCATAGTAGAAGTGAGGGTGGGAATTTTTAGGGAATTTGTCCGCCTCACACGGTAATATGATGGGTGGTCGGCAGGGGTGATTTGCGCGTTCTCTCGTACGCGTGTGGGTGTGAGCGAGCCTCTCGCATTACTGAACTCGAACGATCCTTTGCATCACTGAACTCGAGCAATTGATGTGAGACTCGATCGATTGATCGTTGCTTGTGCATGTATGTAGTTTGTTGGCCCAGTCGATGGAGTCTCTTGCTAACCTCTGCAGTTGGTGTGTGTGGTAGGTGCGAGAAGCCTGGATATGCGTGAGTCGTTGCGATCGTGCGTGGTAGTGTAGGAGGCCCCGGTTGATCCCCGTTCTTCTTAGGGCATGTACAATTGTTGACAAGATAGTCTTATCTTAAGTCTTGCATATAATTTAGAGATGATAAATAAAATTAAACCCATTAAGAGGCGCTAGAATGGTAGCCAACCAGTCATGCCATGTGGCGCATGCTGGTCGGTCACGGTGAGAAACGTTTTTTTAGAGTTTTTTAAATGCTAGGGAGACTCTTTTTTGGAGAAAAGTTTTTCTAGGTTTTTACCTTTTTCTTTTAAGATGATTGTGATGTCCATGTGATGCAAGAATATTTTTTTTAAATGACATGATGGTGAGGTGCGCATAGCTGCCTCGCAAGTGACCCGCAATGGCGGGCCCCAACCACTAGTGTCTACAATGGGTCATCGCTTAGTCTTATCTTCAATAACTTGTAATTCCTAAAAACATGGTGAGACATATTGAGCTAAGAGATCATCTCGAATTCTCTTAAATAAGAGAAGACAAACCCTTTTTTATGAGTTCTCCCTCTTCCACATCATCATTTATCCTACGTGGCACTCTTAAGATAGCACCATTGTACATGCCTTTATGTGCGAGTGTGTAGTGGGATTGATTTCGGAAAACCTAATGTCCAACTGCCTGGATCTGATCATTTATCCTACGTGGCACTCTTAAGACAAACAAGGTTCGGTCTGAAAACCTAAGAACCTGATGTCAGATTTTTTTAACGATTTCAGAAAGAAAAAAAATCTCACTCCACTGCCTGGATCCCGTGCCCCCTTGTGCGGTCCGGCCGCCTCCAACAGCAGGGATTTTCTAAAGAGTAGCGTCTTTGGCCTTAAAACAGCGGGATTTACGGCCGATCTCCTCTGCCCAACTGACCCTGCCTCTTTCTCCGATCAACTCTAAGCTGCACACGGTTGATGGTAGCAAGGCAAAAAAGAGCAGAAAGGAGCCAACACAGCGCAAGAGCTCCCTGCAAAACACACTGAAACAGCCAAAGTCGGCACGAGCTGTCACCAGCCAAGTTTGGAGTATAAAATTGTTTACAAATCAACCGAGCAAAAGCACAAGCAAATGGCACAGCCACACCATAAAAGGAAACAGTAGCGCAATACGTGTTTTACCCTCACTTATCGCAAATACAGCAGAATATGTTCTCAGACACTGGTAGAAACACTTTTTTTTGGAAGATCCAGGCTCACTTGCTTTTATGGTTCTCACACACTCGTAGAAACACATTAGAAATTACTGGATTGCTTCTGTATCAAGCATTGCAAAGAACAAGTAGACTCCCTTGAAGACATCGGGGCGTTATGAACGGCTAGAAAGCGTCTTCTGCCGTTCTGCGGAACCGGTAGTTATCAGCATATGTTTGGACTGGAGAGATGCATTTTTCCTCCTCACTGGCCTTGATGCGAGTTAACTCTCACTTGGTAATAAGCTGCATCAGGAGAAGAAGGCATTGATCAGTAAACTGCATTGAGCGAAAATCCATACATTTCTGAATAGGAAAATGGGACTGCAGGCTGCAACGAGAATCAAGAATTTGTCATCGCATCATATACAGAGTTTCAAAGTGCAGGTGTTGCATGTAGTGAGCATGATGCACGAGGCACTTCGGTTAGCTAGAACATTCTAGTTGTACAAGGGTTAGAAGTGAACAAATAACCTGAAAGACGCATTTAGCTAACTAAGCACGCTCTCGCCCAACTTGCATCAATTTTGCGAATTTGCAATGCCCTTGGATCCTAGATATAGGCAGTGATAAATCCTAGTAACACAGGAAGGCAATTTGATACTGCGGCGATTAATTTCAGTATACATGTACTCACAGCTAATGTTAAAAAAAACATTGAAAACTATTATCGCTCAACTGTCCTTCACGTGTTTGCTACTGTGCAAAATGAATTCAAGCAAGCAAGACACAGAAATGAAAGCATTGACCATGAACCAGGAAAGTGCAAAAGATGAGGTGTTATCACTAGGTCGCCCAACATACGCAGCTACAGACGTGTTATATCGTTGTGAGTACATCAGAAGAATGCAAGAACAAATGAACAAAATCTGGGAAGGAACTAGTGTGAACTTCTGTGAGATGTAAACACACGTACCATGTGGAAAGAGAGACCCCACTCTCTTACAACTGAGTCGGAAATGAACAGGAGGGTGAAGGTTGAAGTGTAAGTGACAACATATCTGTGCCTCTGCTCACAGGCTGCTTAGGATCCTCCATCTCTGGGCAATCGTAAATGCCCACATACTTTATTTTTGCAACTGCCTTTGCTCCGCCAATTGACACGAGGTCTGGACAACCCGAGATATACAATGCATCAAGCGAAGCGAGATCACTTCTGTAGACGCCGAGTGGAATGGATGTTATACTTGGACATCCAATCAAAGCCAGTTCAGCCAAAGATTTGAGGTTTTGTAGGCAGCTTGAAAACCAGGAGGAAATATCCCCACATCGAACTAAGTGGAGCTTTTTTAGGGATGATGGTAACACTAATTCCCTTGGCCATTTGAGACTAGGGCAATCATGAAGCAACAGATCTTCAAGGGAAGGAAAACTCCCAGGCCTTTCACCAAAAAGGAACTGTAACTTGCCACAATTCCTAACCATCAATCTTTCGAATGGCAGGCAAACATAGTTCTGTTAGAAGACCATCAAGGGTTGCCAGGTTCTCACAATTGTCAATGATTAGGAATGTAAGGGATTTGAATGCCCTAATTGGTGGTTGTCCTTGTCCAACAGATGTAAGAGATCTGCAGTTTGCAATGTGCAACTTTTGTAGAGCTGGAAGATTCCACATTTGGGGATGGATGGTCGTGACATAGTCACTTGATAAATAGAACTCGATGAGGGAGCAGCACTGCATATTGTTTGTGAGATTCCCAGAACTTTCCAGTTTGAGTGTCTTGAGGGAGTGCGCCACCAAACTTCTCGAGCGGATATTTGGACAACCACACACTTCTAATCTTTCAAGGGAATGAAAACCACCTAACGTTACAGTTCGTAATGATTTTAACTGGTGGCAACCAGCAATCCTTAATCTCTTGATGGCAGGCACATAAGCTGGACACAGAAGTTGTTCGACGCTTCGTAGATTTCGACAGTAAAGAATGGCTAGCTCTTCCAAGGACGGCAAAGTACCAATCTCATCATTATTGTTGTCAACTGGCACAGCTGGCATCTCACTTAGGTTTCTATGCTGCTGAAACCAATTTGGAAGAGACACATCTGGATAACCTTTGAGGAACAGAGATTCCAGACAGGTGGGAGACTGTAGGGCTTGAAGCACTCCTTTGTCCTCAGGAGAGGACGCCAAAGACCATGTCAGTTCCAGTCTGCGTAGATACTTCTTATCCTTCAGTTTAAATTCTGTAGGATAACAATTGCTCACAGAACCAAGATTGCATATGTTCATATGTCCATCAAATTGGTTCAAATTCTTTATCAACTTCATTTCGAACCGATTGGTTGCATCAATATTCAGAGTGCGCCCTGCATAATATTCAAATCCTCGTGATTTAAATCTCCGTAAACTTATCAACTTACTAAAGTCACAGGGCAAGCTTTCTAACTTGCACTCCTTCGCGTATAATCTCTGCAGATTATAGAGGGAGCAAAATGCTGAAGAAAAGCTCTTGAAAGCACAAGCCTTGGAGATTTCAAGATGCCGAAGATGCTTCAAGTTGGCAATACTGTCTGGCAACTCATTTGAAGAGGCCCAAAAAAGCACACGCAAACGCTGAAGCTCACTACACCAACGGTCCATTATAACTGCAGCTTCATTCCCAAAAGACATGTCACAAATTAGCGTATGCAGCTTTGTGTGCTTGCTTAGGCTCAACAAGTTGGGAGTGCTCAAGTCTCTGCTTGGGAGTATGTACAGATGACGAACATTCTGGGGAACCATTTGGAAGTCCCTCATATTTCTTATGGTGAAGCAGTCGTGATCTGACACTAGCTTTGCCATGTCATGCAGCAAGTCATGGATTATGTATGTACCGCTAACATTTTGAAAGAAGGACCTATTTACAAGGTCCTCAAAGTACTGATGGCCAATATCTTCAAGTGGAATGTCGCCTTGAGGCTCCACAAAGCCTTCTGCTACCCAAATTTCAGCTAAACGGCCCTTTTCAAATTTGTGATCTTTGGCGTATAGAGCACAGAACGAGAAGCATCTCTTCAAGTGGAATGGCAAATATATATAGCTCAACCGAAGGGCTGGCAAAATATCAGTTTTCTCTTGTTTCAACTTCCAGAGTTCACTCTCTAGTATATTGTTCCAATGTGTTGTATGAAGGTTCATTCCTAATAGACGCTCAAGAGTTTTGGCGGCCAAAGGAGAACCCTTCAACTTTGGAACTATCCTTTTCCCAATCCTCTCTAACTCAGGATCATTCTCAGAACTCGCAGACCCAAACGCACAAAGTTTAAAGAAATCCCAAAATGCATCCTCATTCAAACCATCTAATGGGAAGGGCTCCATTGTGCGCACTCTATCAGCAACATCTGGAAATCTTGTTGTGACCAACATCATACTTCCCTGTACCACATTTTTTAAAGAATCATAGAAGTCTTTCCAATGCTGCAAGGCATCATCCCACACGTCATCAACAACAATCAAGAACCTTTTATTGCTCACACTGTCAGAAAGAGCATCTTGAAGAGAAGCTAAATGATCATGTATTCAGTCCTGCATGTATTGTCCATTTTCCGGAAGCGGATTGTATGGCATCTTTAATTAATCTCTTCACATCAAATTCATCTGCACAAATCCAGATTATTAACTCAAAGTAATCTTTCACATGTTGATTATTGCATATATGTTGAGCCAGAGTGGTCTTTCCAACGCCCCCCCATTCCAACTATTGGCAAAACAGGAATAGCTGGTGTTCTTGATTCATTACTAACATGGTTTGATGCTGATGTGCTTGTTGATGCATTGACTGCGCTACTTGCTCTCTTGCGTTTTGAACAGGCCCTTCCTTTACTTTGAGGTACACCGAGAAATCCCATCACCTCCTCCAGTTCCTTGTCACGACCAAATTTTTTTTTCATTCGGGAAAGGAGTAGTGTCTGGCCTAACTGATTTGTCGAACCCTGGTGTCACTCCATATAACCCCATTTTCTCTAGCTGACCAGAAATACTATTCAACCTCTCTTGGATATCATTCACTTTGTTGAAGCTGCCTTGTACGGTAGTCTTGTAGAAGTCAACAAAAGCAGAATGACTTGCATTGCCCTCTACCTCCATCTTTAGCTCATGCCATCTGAACTCATCAAGAAGATCATCAGCATCATTCACTGCATCTTTGAGGTTGGGAAGGAGCTCCGCGACACGGCCTTCGTGGATCCTCCACTCTGCTTGGTCAATAAGACTGTACATTGCCGGAAGAGTATCCCTAAGACGTTGTAAGCCACTCTGCAAGTGCAATACTTCATGATGAATACTTTCCTCCTGTGTTGCAGACCACCGGGAGCGCAGATACGAAATAGAAGATCCAGCCCACTGAAACAAATTGACACATTCATTGAGGCCACTAATGACCCCAATGGCCCGGGATATGCTCATAAAGATTGGAGTCTGGATATCAATTTCTTTGGTCCTGTGGACAAAAAAAGGTATACGCATTGAGCATTCTGGAAGCATACTCGTTCAGAGCAATACTAAAAATACAGAGCAGGTATACGCAAGCAAGCTGGTGTGGTAATCATTTTCTCCACATATGTTTCCATCAGAAGGAAGTTCCCCTTGGAGTTGTTTTCATGGATAGTTTCATCAGCAAGTAGGGATAAATCATAAACATGGAAATGAAGTTTAAGCGCATCCTTGCAACTAATTAAATAAGAGTTTTTACTTTGTTTCTACAAAGAGGTGACCATAGGAAAAACACAACATAATATGCAGATAGTGAAAACAAGTATTGTGACTATTTCTTACAGCTACCTAATGCTATATAGCCTGACAAAAAAAGATAAGACTGAAACATGTGTTGTATTTTTAGAGAAGTGCATCATCTCTAATTCTTAACTTTGTACGGTATTAATCATTTCCATATGTATTCAGTTTGAATCTTTGTGTGTTCTCCTGCCTTATGAAGCTTGGCAGCGTTCAGCCTCAGATTTAAAAGAATGTGCAAATAAAAAGCGCATAAATAGAGTAGAAGAGGGAAGACCCGACATACGTGGAGGTAGAACTCGAGGTACGGTGAACGGTGAGGCCACGCTGCTATCCCTTTCCGCTGTCGGCCAACATCATTTGCAGATCAATCGACTGAAAGATACTGGCTTGCACAGCCGGATCTACTCACAGTCACCAGTATGTAGATAGTAGATCCTGAAAAATAAAGGTCAATGATATTTACTCGCTGATAATTTGAAGGAAAGTGAAGCCAAATTCTTCAAAATCCGTATTTCAGTACCAGGCAACTGATTGGCGACTCGAGATGGATGGAAGGGAAAGAGGGAACTGCGGTTGCGATCGACTGGATTTGACTGGATGATGTAGACACCTTTGGGTTCCTGCTAAACCATTGTGAAGAAAAATTTCAGCGTATTCTTGTGAATAAATCAAACTTTTTGCTCGGCATGACCATGGTACCGGTCGAGTTGACTGAGTCAACTGTGCTTAAAATAATACAGAAACCCTAACCCACCAAGCTTATCGACGAGGCAGTATGAGGAGGAGAAGGCCGGCCACTGGACGCAGCTCGCCTGCTCCGGTGAGAAGCTCCCTCTAACGGCACGAGGCCATGCGCCACTAACGCAAGTACAAACCTAAACCGATATACAAGATCGGCCCGAGCTCCCCTCCCATTCCCACTCCAGGCGGCGGCGCCGCCGGAGGAGGAGAGGGCAGGCGGGGTAAAGTGGTAAACCGATCTGACTCTCAAACGAAGTAGAGAGCCTCGCAAAGTCGCAATGCCCTCTTTACAACGATCCATTAAAAAAGGAAACCGAAATAAAGAATGCAGCTGAGCTCAGGTGGCGCTTACCGGGTGTGGCTAGATCGACGCAAGCCAAACGCGGTGGTGCTGCTTCCGGTAGTCCGAAGACGGTCAGGAAAACCGCCGCCGCCGCGCGCCGCGTGTCGGCTACTTCGATCGCCGTCGCACCGGCACAGCAAAGAGGAATGGAGGAGGAAGCTGAGGGGAAAGTGAAAGGCAAGTTCACAAGGAGACCCACACGAGTGAAGTCGCCGTCAACGGTCACGGACGTACTGTAGAAGACTAAATTGATTGATTAATAAAAAATGATTAGTTGTACTTTTTGCATGCTTTTGAATATTCGTCATTATCCCTCTCGCAGACAACATAGGCTCCCAGCCACAATGTCATTTTACCACTCCAAATATGCCATTTCCAAAACAAAAAAGAAATTACCACTCCAGGTATGACAGTCGCTTTGTAGGTTGTGTTCCTTTTTCGGACAAAAGATGCATATTTGAAGCATATACAAGCATGGGTGAGCACACCAGTTTCTGCATATTTTGAATGCACACAATCAATGTTAATTTGCACACATAAATAAACACGCCGAAAAGAGCAAAGTCACACAATACCAAAGCTATGGCTAAGCAAGAAAAAAAAACGATCAGCAAACTACACCAACGACCATGTTCGCATCAACCATCTCTTGACACCAGTACAATAATTTTGTCCTTTCAAACAAGAGTGGTGCACGTGTCGCGTGGAACCCTGTCCGCCGCCCAAAGCCACCCCCCGTCGCCCTTCCCTGCATCGCCGCCACCAGAGGGTCGGCCGACGAAGTCGTGCCGGACCCAGGATGGTGGCAGCGTGGCGGATCTAACGTGTTTGCGTGCTCCCCCTCCTCCCCCACACCGAGCTCGACCTGGCGCGAGCACCACACCTCCCCCGTGGCCAATGCCCTCCTAGTCCAGTGGGATTTGTGGGTGCCTTGGTCGTGCCTTGCGGCTGGCTCGGGGCCCCCTCCTCGTGCCTCAGGCGGCTGCATCTCGTTCGCCACACCCACCCCGTCATGATCTAGCCGGCGTTCCCCGATC
>NC_041380.1:541370212-541399161 GCF_002162155.2 Triticum dicoccoides | reverse complement strand
TCGACTCCCCTCTGGTGGTGGCCTTGGAGGTGTGTGGTGATGCCCGACAGCGGCTACCTCTTGAAACGCACAACCCACAAGTACAGGGGATCAAACGTAGTTCGTTCGGTATGTAAGAGTGTCGAACCCAGTGAGGAGCAGAAGGAATCGATAAGTGGTTTTCAGCAAGGTGGTCTCTGCAAGCGCTGTAAGATAGTTTTGATACATAGTTTGGTAACAAAATAATTGGTAACAAGTAACAAGTAACCAAAGTAATAAAGTGCAAAAAGGTGACCCAATCCTTAATGTTGCTAAGGACGAGCCGGTGATACTTTCTTATAGTGATAAAAACACTCTTGAGGACACACAGGAATTTTGTCTAGTTACTTTCACCATGATTTATCGACTTGCGTCCATTGCCTTGATAAGTTGTTATGTGGTGGACTACAACTAAGGTCATGTTCTTACTTGAAAAAAAACAACTTATGATTAAACCCTCAATGCAAGCATATGCAAATACAAGAGAAGTAATTAAGATAAATCTAACCATAGTATGAAACATATGGATCCAAAACAACCGCTTATGGAACAATTCATAAACTGGGGTTTAGGTTTCAATCACTCCCGCAACCAATCATCTACAAACTAATTCCACAATGCCGTACCTAGGCCCAAAAATGGTGAAGTGTCATGTAGTTAACGTTCACACGACACCACTAGAGGAAGAACAACATAACATATCATCAAAACATTGAACGGTTATCAACTTGACATGATTACTAATAACAAGACTTCTATCATGTCCTCAAGAACAAAAAAAAACTACTGACAAATCATAAGTATGTTCATGATCAGAGAATATATATGTGTTTAACAATCTAAACATATAATCTTCCACCAAGTAAACCAACTAGCATCAACTGCAAAATGTAATCAACACTACTAGCACCCCCACATACTAATTTGAGGTTTGATACAAAGATTGGGCACAAGAGATGAACTAGGGTTTGGAGATGAGATGGTGTTGATGAAGATGTTGATGGAGATCAAGCCTCCCACAATGAGAGGAATGTTGGTGATCATGATGGCTTTGATTTCCCCTCCCAGAGAGAAGTATTCATGGCAGAATTGCTATGCTGGGAGCAAAAATGCACCACCTCTAGTTCCGCCTCGAGACAGTGGCGGTTGGTCCCGAAAGTTTTCTCTTATTTTTTTCTAGGGTAAATGGCTTCATATAGAAGAACATGGACAACAGTAGGCCTCTGTGATCCCCACACCCACCTGCGCACACCCTGGGGAGGGGGGGTAGGGCGCGCCCTCTTCACTTGTGGGCCCACCTAGGGTCTTCTCCAGTACTTCTTTCTTCCAGTATTTTTTTATATATTTCAAAATAAATCTCCATAATTTTTCACATCATTTTGAGCTCCGAAGAATTACTATCTCTACTGTAGCCTTTTCAGGTCAGAATTTTAGCTGCCAGTAATCTCCCTTTTGATGTATCTTGCATTTTAAGAGAGAAAATGCATTAGAATTACATCATAATATGGAATATAACTTCAAGACAATATAAATAACAGTAGAAGAAACATGATGTAAAATGGACATATCATGCGCCGCCCGGGACTTGGCTGCGCGCGTGCTCTCCACCACCCATCCACCCCCACCCCCCGTAGGGGAGAATCCATCCTAATGGCCATGGACCTGTGCCCCTTCCTGTGTTCATGGTCGGTCGGGGCGACTTCGAGCCCAGCGCGCCACGTGAGTTGTGCTCCTTTGGTTAGCTGGCACCTCAACGCCCCACCCTGCTGGTGCCTTGGCCGTCCATCCATCCCAACATGTCTTCGATTCTGGCGCACTACAGGAGTTGCACCCCCTTTCCAGCTTTTTAGGCTAGCTGGCGTCCTTGCTACTTCGGTCCCAGTGACCCGGATCTGCGCTACATCCAGATCCTCGCTCGCATGGGCCTTCGGCCACTATCACATCCTCCACCGCTTCTTATTCCACCCACCTTTGTGCCCCGTCTACTCCTTTGTTGCTCGTGCTTCCGGTGGCTCTCGATGCCTATTTGGTGATGGGCGTGGCTCCCTTTCATGCGGTCATGGTTCCAACGAATGCTTGACTTCCTCTTCTCTGATTTATGATCTGATGGCCTGGGATTGCTTCGACTCTAGCCAGGGCGAAGTCCGTGCATGCTATGCTAGCAGCGCAACACTCACAGGTGTCGTCCCCTTCTTGGAGGTGATGTCACGACCTTATCTATGCCCCTCTTCGAGCATCAACGAAAACCCTAGGTCTGGTTATTCAGATCGGACGACGCCGACTTCTCGGCATTGCACTCCTTCATGAAGGCATTGTCTTGGTTGCTTGTGGTGTCCTCGGTTCTGGATCTGTAGATTGTCTTGTTGGTCTAGGCTACTGAAAGTGCAAATATCCTTGGGTGGTTTTGGTAATTACTAACATCATATAGCTCATTGAACTAATACTATTTCAAGATGATCATGTCAGAAAGTTCAATGATTGGCATGGCATGGATTAGGAATGTGGACCCCTCAAAATGCTAAGGACACATATTGGCTCAAGCTTAAGACTCTACATTTTACTTTTAGTGATCCAAGATCACATTGAGTCCATAGGAAAAGCCAATACTATTAAAAGGGGATGAGGTGTTGCTTAATGGCTTGCTTGCTCAAAATGCTTAGTGATATGCTCCAAAAACCCTCAACCACTTTGTCATATCCACATATGTCCCAAACCAAATGTCAAACTCATCCCCACCGGAACTTTCTATCCGGCGCCACCGAGTTCAGTTGACATAGCCACTGCCACAAAACCCTAGTCTTTTCGGTCTCACCAAGATGGGATTGTAAACTCTCTGTTTCCCTTCGTAACATTTCGGTCCAACCGAAATGAGCGATCGGTCCCACCGAGTTCACAATGCAAACTCTCAGTTTCCCCTTCGTAACGTTTTGGTCTCACCGAGATGAGCGAATCGGTCCCATCGAGTTTGCCTGACCAACTCTCTGGTTAGCTTATTACCAAAGTCGGTCTCACCGAGTTTCTGTAATCGGTCTCACCAAGATTATGTTATGCCCTAACCCTAATGAAGTCGGTCTCACCGAGTTGACATGTCGGTCCCACCAAAAATCATAACGTTCACATTTTGAACTAAATCGGTCCAACCGAGTTTCATTATTCGGTCCCACCGAGTTTGGTGATTGGTGTGTAACGGTTAGATTTTGTGTGGAGGCTATAAATACCACTCCACCCACTCTTCATTCGAGAGGAGAGCCATCAGAACATGCCTACACTTCCATCATACATTTTCTAAGAGAGAACCACATACTCATGTGTTGAGATCAAGATATTCCATTCCAACCATATGAATCTTGATCTCTAGCCTTCTCCAAGTTGCTTTGCACTCAAATCACCTTTCCACCAAATCCAAATCCGTGTGAGAGAGTTGAGTGTTGGGGAGACTATCATTTGAAGCACAAGAGCAAGGAGTTCATCATCAAACACCATATATTACCTTTTGGAGAGTGGTGTCTCCTAGATTGGTTAGGTGTCACTTGGGAGCCTCCGTCAAGATTGTGGAGTTGAACCAAGAAGTTTGTACGGACAAGGAGATCGCCTACTTCGTGAAGATCTACCCTAGTGAAGCAAGTCCTTTATGGGTGATGGCCATGGTGGGATAGACAAGGTTGCTTCTTCGTGGGTGGAGCCCTCCGTGGACTCGCGCAACCGTTACCCTTCGTGGGTTGAAGTCTGCATCAACGTGGATGTATGATAGCACCACCTATCAGAACCACGCCAAAAATCTCGGTGTCTACATTGCATTTGCTCCCTCCAAACTCCTCACTTTACCTTCATGTGTGATAACCCACAAGTATAGGGGATCACAACAGTTTTCGAGGGTAGAGTATTCAACCCAAATTTATTGATTCTACACAAGGGGAGCCAAAGAATATTCTCAAGTATTAACAGTTGAGTTGTCAATTCAACCGCACCTGAAAGACTTAATATCTGCAGCAAAGTATTTAGTAGCAAAGTAATATGGAAGTAACGGTAATGGTGACAAAAATAACAATATTGGATTTGAAGTGATTGTAACAGTGGCAACGACAAAGTAACTAAGCAAAGATCAATATGTGAAAAGCGCATTGGATCAGTGATGGATAATTTGTCATGGAATTGTCACGGCAGATGTCCTTAGTGTCAGGACTTAGTCGCGAGGCCAACGCATCTATGTGGTAGCTTGAGAGGGGTTGAGCGGGACGAGAGACGCGATGTTTTACCCAGGTTCGGCCCCTCACGGTGGAGGTAAAAGCCTACATCCTGCTTCATTGATATTGATGATGATGACCACGGTTAAAAGAGTGCTCTATCTTGAGAGCTATTGTCTAAACCTAACTTGTCCAACTTGTGGAACTTGTGTATCTTGTCCCCTTTTGGGGAGCCATGCCCCTCCTTATATATGTTGAAGGGGCGGTTTACATGACTAGTCCTATTAGGACTAGGATTACTCTATTACAAGTGGAGTCCTAGTCTTGCCTCCTTTGTAAGGGAATATTCCTTGTGCTTTTCTCATAAACCGGCCCACCATTAAACGTGAACCGGCCTTCTGGGCCATGGGCCTCGTCATCCATCTGACCCGCCCGCCGGGTTACTAATGAACCGCCAAGACCGGGCGGGTAGCCCGTGAACCGCCAAGCTCCGGGCGGGTTACCAGTGAGTCATCCAGTCCGGCCAGTTTATACTTCCGGCCAGTTTACGTCACGGGGTATATCCCCGACATGATTCCTCATGTAACAGTTATAACATAGGGTGACATAGAACTAGCTCTAGTTCATCAATGTAATGTAGGCATGTATTCTGAAAATAGTCATACGTGCTTATGGAAAAGAACTTGCATGACATCTTTTGTCCTACCCTCCCGTGGCAGCGGGGTCCTATTGGAAACTAAGGGATATTAAGGCCTCCTTTTAATAGAGTACTGGACCAAAGCATTAACACTTAGTGAATACATGAACTCCTCAAACTACGGTCATCATCGGCAAGTATCCCGATTATTGTCACTTCGGGGTTAACGGATCATAACACATAATAGGTGACTATAGACTTGCAAGATAGGATCAAGAACTCACATATATTCATGAAAACATAATAGGTTCAGATCTGAAATCATGGCACTCGGCCCCTAGTGACAAGCATTAAGCATAGCAAAGTCATAGCAACATCAATCTCAGAACATAATGGATACTAGGGATCAAACCCTAACAAAACTAACTCGATTACATGATAAATCTCATCCAACCCATCACCGTCCAGCAAGCCTACGATGGAATTACTCACGCACGGCGGTGAGCATCGTGAAATTGGTGATGGAGGAAAGTTGATGATGATGATGGCGACGGATTCCCCTCTCCGGAGCCCCGAACGGACTCCAGATCAGCCCTCCCGAGAGAGATTAGAGCTTGGTGACGGCTCCATATCGTAAAACGTGATGAATCCTTCTCCCTGATTTTTTTCTCCCCGAACGTGAATATATAGAGTTGGAGTTGAGGTCGGTGGAGCACCAGGGGGCCCATGAGGCAGGGGCGCACCCAGGGGGTAGGCGCGCCCCCCACCCTCGTGGACAGGGTGTGGGCCCCTTGGCCTTGATTCTTTCGCCAGTATTTTTTATATATTCCAAAAATATTCTCCGTTGATTTTCAGGTCATTCCAAGAACTTTTATTTCTGCAAAAAATAACACCATGGCAATTCTGCTGAAAACAGCGTCAGTCCGGGTTAGTTCCGTTCAAATCATGCAAGTTAGAGTTCAAAACAAGCGCAAAAGTGTTTGGAAAAGTAGATACGATGGAGACGTATCAACTCCCCAAGCTTAAACCTTTGCTTGTCCTCAAGCAATTCAGTTGATAAACTGAAAGTGATAAATAAAAACTTTTACAATCTCTGTTTGCTCTTGTTGTTGTAAATATGTAAAGCCAACATTCAAGTTTTCAGCAAAGATTATGAACTAACCATATTCACAATAACATTTAGGTCTCATGTTTACTCATATCAATGGCATAATCAACTAGCGAGCAATAATAGTAAATCTCGGATGACAACACTTCTCAAAACAATCATAATATGATATAACAAGATGGTATCTCGCTAGCCCTTTCTGAGACCACAAAACATAAATGCAGAGCACCTTTGAAGTTCAAGGGCTGACTGGAAATTGTAATTCATGGTAAAAGAGATCCAGTCACAATCATACTCAATGTAAACTAACAGTAATACATGCAAATGACGGTGGTGCTCTCCAACTGGTGCTTTTTAATAAGAGGATGATGACTCAACATAAAAGTAAGTAGATAGGCCCTTCTCAGAGGGGAGCAGGGATTTGTAGAGGTGCCAGAGCTCGATTTTTTAAACAGAGATGAATAATATTTTGAGTGGTATACTTTCATTGTCAACATAACAACCGAGAGATCTCTATATCTTCCATGCTACACACATTATAGGCGGTTCCCAAGCAGAATGGTAAAGTTTATACTCCCCTACCACCAACAAACATCAATCCATTGCTTGTCCGAAACAACGGGTGCCTCCAACTAACAACAATCCTGGGGGAGTTTTGTTTGCAATTATTTTGATTTGAGCATGGGACTGGGCATCCCGGTTAGCAGGCATTTTCTCGTGAGTGAGGAGCGGAGTCCACTCCTCTTGAGAATAACCTGCCTGGCATGGAATATATAGACAACCCTAGTTGATACATGAGTTATTCAAGCATACAAAACAGAATTTCATTTGAAGGTTTAGAGTTTGGCACATTCAAATTTACTTGGAACAACAGGTAGATACCGCATATAGAAAGGTATGGTGGACTCATATGGAATAACTTTGGGGTTTATGGAATTGGATGCACAAGCAGTATTCCCGCATAGTACAAGTGAAGGCTGGAAAGAGACTAGGAAGCGACCAGCTAGAGAGCGACAACAGTCATGAACATGCATTAAAATTAATCAACACTGAATGCAAGCATGAGTAGGATATAATTCACCATGAACATAAATATCGTGGAGGCTATGTTGATTTTGTTTCAACGACATGCGTGAACATGTGCCAAGTCAAGCCACTCGAATTGTTCAAAGGAGGATACCACCCTATCATTCCACATCACAACCATTTTAATAGCATGTTGGCACTCAAGGTAAACCATTATAAACTCCTAGAAAATTAAGCATGTCATGAGCAACTATAATCTCTAATTGTCATTGCAAACATGTTTCATTCATAATAGGCTGAATCAGGAACGATGAACTAATCATATTTACAAAAACAAGAGAGGTCGAGTTCATACCAGCTTCTCTTATCTCAATCAGTTCATCATATATCGTCATTATTGCCTTTCACTTCTGCAACCGAATGGTGTGTATAATAATAATAGTGCACATGCATTGGACTAAGATGGAATCTGCAAGCATTCAATCCAAGGGAGAAGACAAGGTAATATGGGCTCTTTGTTAGATCAACAATAATGCATATGAGAGCCACTCAACATTTTCATCAAGGTCTTCTCCTCTCGACCCTCAAAGAAAAGAAAAGAAACAAAACTATTTACACGGGAAAGCTCCCAACAAACAAAAGAAGAACGAGAAATACTTTTGGGTTTTCTTTTTAATTACTACTACTACAGGCATGGAAAGTAAACTATCTAAAAGCTACAACTAATTTTTTTTGGTTTTTATTAAGGTTTTTCAAACACACAAGAAGAAAGATTAAAAGGAAAATAAACTAGCATGGATAATATAATGAAAAAGGTATGAGCACCGACAACTGGCATGAGTGTGTGAACATGAATGTAATGTCGGTGAGGAATACATACTCCCCCAAGCTTAGGCTTTTGGCCTAAGTTGGTCAATGGCCATGGCTGGCCTGGCGGATATCCGAAGTTGTAGCCGGGGTCGTACTGTGATGCAGCGGCTATTGACTCACGGGCTGCAGCTTGGAGGCGAGCTTCCTCCGTCCTCCTCTCGTACCCGTTCACCTCTTCCCTTGTTATAACATATCTCCCTTTTGTCTGAAAGTCAAAGAAAGTAGGAGCAGGGAGAGTAACATGGACGGTGCGTCCTCTGTCAAAGATTAGTCGGTACTGGAGGAACTGATCGTTCCTCTCAACAAACTGATGACGAACCATGGCATTATAATCTAGATAAGCAGGAAGCAATTCAATATCATTCTCATGTATGGGTATCTCAAGAAAATTAGCTACACTAGTTGCATAAATTCCACCAAACAAGTCTCTAGTTAAACTATTAAGATGCAACCTACGTGCAACAATAGCCCCCAAGTTATATTGTTTATCTCCTAATACAGCACTCTTGAGAACACTAAGGTCGGGAACACACATGTGACACGCCTCATCCTTACCATTAATGCATGTACCTATAAAGAGAGCAAAATAATGTATGGCAGGAAAATGAATGCTCCCTTGGTAGCTTGTGTTATTTCTCTAGATTCCCCCATAGTGATACTAGCAAGAAAGTCTTTATATTAATATTTGCGAGGTTCACTAACATTACCCCACTGTGGGAGTTTACAAGCAGTATTAAAATCTTCTAAGTCCATGGTATAAGATTTATCATAGAGATCAAATAGGACAGTGTGAGAATTGCGTGATGATGTAAATTTAAACTTTCTCACAAAGGAATCAATTAGGTGATAATATTGGGGGAACTTATCTGACACGAAGCCCTCAAGTTCAGCATTACGCACATACGCGTCAAATTCCTCCTTAATTCTTGCTTGGACCATAAAATCTTCTGACGGCCATTCACAAGGCCGGACTTGAGCGCTTCTCTTGGTAGTTCATAGTCCGGCTCATGTATCGCGGGCCTGGGTCCTTGCTTCCTTGAGGAACCACCTTGGTACATTTTTCTAAACATATTTCTTCCTTTGAAAAATTTCTGAAATTTTTAGTAACTCCAAAATAAAAGTGAACCAAACTCAACAAAATTGATGGCAACTACTCCTACAAGTGCCTAGAGGCCATATCATGCAATAGAACTACTTTTGACCACATAAATTTGACATGCAAGCTCAAGAACAGGGTCACCTAAGCAGCAAAAATTTGCAATAAATAAAGCACTAGAACAAAAACTAATTGAACCATTGGAGGAGTCACATACCAAAGAACAATCCCCCAAAGCAGTTTTGTGAATGGAGCTTTGAGCAAGGAGATCGAAAATGACAGCAAGATGAGCTAGAACACTTGTTTGAGCTGGTGGATGATTTTTTCTGGAGGAAGACGAAGTGTGTGGGTCCAGGAATAAGTGGAGGAGACCCACGTGGGGTCCACGAGGCAGGGGGCGTGTCCTCCACCCTCATGGGCACATGGTGGGTCCCCTAGTGTGTTCTCAGTGCCAATAATTCTTAAATATTCTAGAAAAAATCATATTTCATTTTCAGGACATTGGGAGAACTTTTATTTTTGGGGTATTTTTTATTGCAAGGATAATTCAAAAAACAGATGAGAAATACTATTTTCACTTAATTTAATCTAAATTACAAAAAGTAAAAGGAGGGTACAGAGAGTTGTGCTTTCTAACTTCATCCATCTCATGCTCATCAAAAGGAATCCACTAACAAGGTTGATCAAGTCTTGTTAACAAACTCTTTCCGAATTGCATGAAACTGGAGAATTTTCGAATAACACTAGGTTACCTCAACGGGGATATGCACATCCCCAACAATAAGAATATCATATTTCTTCTTGACAGTAGGAAGAGGAAATTCAAAACCTCCAATAGTAATCATTGAAATTTTTCCAATAGAATTGATACTATGGACTTGAGGTTGTTTCCTCGGAAAGTGTACCGTATGCTCATTACCATTAACATGAAAAGTGACATTGCCTTTGTTGCAATCAATAACAGCCCCTGCAGTATTCAGAAAGGGTCTACCAAGAATAATAGACATACTATCGTCCTCGGGAATATTAAGAATAACAAAGTCCATTAAAATAGTAACGTTTGCAACCACAACAGGCACATCCTCACAAATACCGACAGGTATAGCAGTTGATTTATCAGCCATTTGCAAAGATATTTCAGTAGGTGTCAACTTATTCAAATCAAGTCTACGATATAAAGAGAGAGGCATAACACTAACACCGGCTCCGAGATCACATAAAGCAGTTTTAACATAGTTTCTCTTAATGGAGCATGGCATAGTTGGTATCCTGGAACTCTTAGTTTCTTTGGTATTCCACCCTTAAAAGTGTAATTAGTAAGCATGGTGGAAATTTCAGCTTCCGGTATCTTTCTTTTATTAGTAACAATATCATTCATGTACTTAGCATAAGGGTTCATTTTAAGCATATCAGTAAAACGCATATGCAAAAAGCTAGGTCTAATCATTTCAGCAAAGCGCTCAAAATCCTCATCATCCTTTTTCTTGGATGGTTTAGGAGGAAAAGGCATGGGTTTCTGAACCCATGGTTCTCTTTCTTTACCGTGCTTTCTAGCAACAAAGTCTCTCTTATCATAATGTTGATTCCTTGATTGTGGGTTATCAAGATCAACAACAGGTTCAATCTCTACATCATTGTTATTGCTAGGTTGAGCATCAACATGAACATCATCATTAACATTATCACTAGGTTCATGTTCATTACCAGATTGTGTTTCAGTATCAGAAATAGAAATATCATTGGGATTCTCAGGTGTGTCAACAACAGGTTCACTAAGAAGCATGCAAAGTCCTATCATTTTTCCTTTTTCTTCTTCTTAGAAGAACTAGGTGCATCAACATTAGTTCTCTGAGAATCTTTCTCAATTCTCTTAGGGTGGCCCTCAGGATACAAAGGTTCCTGAGTCATTTTACCCCCTCTAGTCACAACTCTAACAGCATTATCATTTTTCTTATTATTTAATTCATGGAGCAAATCATTCTGAGCCTTAAGTACTTGTTCTACTTGAGTGGTAACCATAGAAGAATGTTTACTAATAAGTTTAAGTTCACCTTTAAATCTAGACATATAATCACTCAAGTGTTCAACCATATAAGCATCATGTTTCAATTGTCTACCAACACAAGCATTGAAGTTTTCTTGTTTAACAATAAAATTATCAAACTCATCCAAGCATTGGCTAGCAGACTTATTACGAGGAATATAACCTTCATCAAATCTATAGAGAGAATTTACCTTTACTACCTGTGTCGGGTTATCAAGACCATGTATTTCTTCAATAGGTGGTAAATTCTTAACATCTACAACTTTAATACCTCTTTCTTTCATAGATTTCTTTGCCTCTTGCATATCTTCAGGACTGAGAAATAGAATACCCCTTTTCTTCGGAGTTGGCTTAGGAGTTGGTTCAGGAGGTGTCCAATCATTTTCATTACTCAACATATTATTCAATAGCAATTCAGCTTGATCAACAGTTCTTTCCCTGAAAACACAACCGCACAACTATCTAGGTGGTCTTTGGAAGCATCAGTTAGTCCATTATAAAAGATATCAAGTATTTCATTTTTCTTGAGAGGATGATCAGGCAAAGCATTAAGTAATTGGAGAAGCCTCTCCCAAGCTTGCGGGAGACTCTCTTCTTCAATTTTCACAAAATTATATATTTCCCTTAAGGCAGCTTGTTTCTTATGAGCGGGGAAATAGTTAGCAAAGAAGTAATAAATCATATCCTGGGGACTATGCACACAACCAGGATCAAGAGAATTAAACCATATTTTAGCATCACCCTTTAATGAGAACGGAAATAACTTAAGGATAAAGTAATAGTGAGTTTTTCTCATCATTAGTGAACAAGGTGGTTATATCATTTAATTTAGTAAGATGTGCCACAACAGTTTCAGATTCATAGCCATAAAAAAGGATCAGATTCAACCAAAGTAATTAAATCAGGATCGACAGAGAAATCATAATCCTTATCGGAAATATAGATAGGTGAAGTAGCAAAAGCAAGGTCATATTTCATTCTAGCATTCAAAGACTTTTCTCTCAGCTTAGCTAATAATTTCTTAAGATCATATCTATCATTGCAAGCTAAAAAGCCTCTAGAAGTTTCTTCATCCATAACATAACCCTCGGGCACAACTGGCAATTCATATCTAGGGGGAGAATCTTCATCATCACTTTCATCAATATTATCAGTTTTAATAATTTCATTCTCTCTAACCCTAGCAAGTTATTCATCAAGAAATTCACTTAATGGCACAGTATTATCAAGCATAGAAGTAGTTTCATCATAAGTATCATGCAAAGCAGAAGTGGCATCATCAATAACATGCGACTTATCAGAATCAATAGAATGTGTAGGTGTCGCAAGTTTACTCAAAACAGAAGGTGAATCAAGTGTAGAGCTAGATGGCAGTTCCTTACCTCCCCTCATAGGTGAGGGAAAAATCTTGGTTCTTTTATCTTTCAATTTCTTCATAGTGATCAACAGATATAAATCTCAAGTCACTCAAAGAATAGAGCTATGCTCCCCGGCAATGGCGCCAGAAAATAGTCTTGATAACCCACAAGTATAGGGGATTGCAATAGTTTTTGAGGGTAGAGTATTCAACCCAAATTTATTGATTCGACACAAGGGGAGCCAAAGAATATTATCAAGTACTAACATTTGGGCTGTCAATTCAACCACACTTGAAAGACTTAATATCTGCAGCAAAGTAATATGGAAGTAATGGTAACGGTGACAAAAGTAACAATATTGGCTTTGTAGTGATTGTAACGGTGGCAACGGCAAAGTAACTAAGCAAAGATCAATATGTGAAAAGCTCATAGGCATTGGATCAGTGATGGATAATTATGTCGGATGTGATTCCTCATGCAACAGTTATAACATAGGGTGACACAGAACTAGCTCCAGTTCATCAATGTAATGTAGGCATGTATTCCGAATATAGTCATACGTGCTTATGGAAAAGAACTTGCATGACATCTTTTGTCCTACCCTCCCGTGGCAGCGGGGTCCTATTGGAAACTAAGGGATATTAAGGCCTCCTTTTAATAGAGTGCCAGACCAAAGCATTAACACTTAGTGAATACATGAACTCCTCAAACTATGGTCATCACCGGTAAGTATCTCGATTATTGTCACTTCGGGGTTAACGGATCATAACACATAATAGGTGACTATAGACTTGCAAGATAGGATCAAGAACTCACATATATTCATGAAAACATAATAGGTTCAGATCTGAAATCATGGCACTCGGGCCCTAGTGACAAGCATTAAGCATAGCAAAGTCATAGCAACATCAATCTCAGAACATAATGGATATTAGGGATCAAACACTAACAAAACTAACTCGATTACATGATAAATCTCATCCAACCCATCACCGTCCAGCAAGCCTATGATGGAATTACTCACGCACGGCGGTGAGCATCATGAAATTGGTGATGGAGGAATGTTGATGATGACGATGGCGATGGATTCCCCTCTCCGGAGCCCCGAACGGACTCCAGATCAGCCCTCCTGAGAGAGATTAGGGCTTGGTGGTGGCTCCTTATCGTAAAACGCGATGAATCCTTCTCCCTGTTTTTTCTCCCCGAACGTGAATATATAGAGTTGGAGTTGAGGTCGGTGGAGCACCAGGGGGCCCACGAGGCAGGGGCGCGCCCCCCACCCTCGTGGACAGGGTGTGGCCCCCCTGGCCTTGATTCTTTCACCAGTATTTTTTATATATTCCAAAAATATTCTCCGTTGATTTTCAGGTCATTCCGAGAACTTCTATTTCTGCACAAAAACAACACCATGGCAATTCTGCTGAAAACAACATTAGTCCGGGTTAGTTCCATTCAAATCATGCAAGTTAGAGTCCAAAACAAGGTCAAAAGTGTTTGGAAAAGTAGATACGATGGAGACGTATCAATGTGCAATGTTTTTACATTCTGCTGCTATACTCTTAGACTTGCATGTGTAGGTTGATTGCTTGACTAGTGCTAAGTTGCTAAAATCTGTCAAGACTTAAAATTGGGAAAAGGCTAGATTTTTATTTGGTCAAGTAGTCTAATCACCCCCCTCTAGACATACTTTCGATCCTACAAGCGGTATCAGAGCTTTGGTCTCCATTTGCCTTGATTTCCATAGCTATTGGTGATCATAGCCTTGGTTTCACAACCTAGGAGGGTATGGCGTCTAGCGAGGGAAATTACCACCGTAGAGGTCCTTTGATGGTACTAATTTTGCTAGTTGGAAGCATAAGATGAAAATGCATATTCTTGGACATAACCCCTCCGTTTGGGCTATTGTGTGTATTGGCTTGCGAGGTGAATTCTTTGATGGGAGACAACCGAACCCTGAAGCTACCGCTGAAGAGTTGAAGATGCTGCAATACAATGCTCAAGCTTGTGATATTCTCTTCAACGGATTGTGCCCCGAAGAATTCAACAAAATCAGCCGTCTTGAGAATGCAAAGGAAATTTGGGACACTTTGATTGATATGCACGAAGGTACCGACTCCGTCAAGGAATCCAAATTGGATGTGCTTCATAGTCAACTTGACAAGTTCAAAATGAAGGATGGTGAAGGTGTCGCTGAAATGTACTCTAGGCTTGCTCTCATCACAAATGAGATTGCTGGCTTAGGAAGTGAAGTGATGACCGATAGATTCATCATCAAGAAGATCCTAAGAGCCTTGGATGGAAAATATGATACCGTGTGCACATTGATCCAAATGATGCCCAATTACAAAGATCTCAAGCCAACGGAAGTCATTGGAAGAATTGTTGCTCATGAGATGTCACTTACGGATAAGGAAGAGCTTCACAACAAGTCAAGTGGTGCTTACAAAGCCTCATGTGATGCTCCCACATCATCAAGTGAGAAACAAGACTTCAATGAAGAATTGAGCCTAATGGTGAAGAACTTCAACAAGTTCTACAAGAGTAGAAGCAAGGAGAGAAGTTCCAAGTCAAGGTCT
Source organism: Triticum dicoccoides (assembly GCF_002162155.2). Taxonomy (NCBI): domain Eukaryota; kingdom Viridiplantae; phylum Streptophyta; class Magnoliopsida; order Poales; family Poaceae; genus Triticum; species Triticum dicoccoides. The sequence continues at coordinate 541,384,244 of NC_041380.1, read as the reverse complement.
GATACGTCTCCAACGTATCTATAATTTTTGATTGCTCCATGCTATATTATCTACTGTTTTGGACTATATTGGGCTTTATTTTCCACTTCTATATTATTTTTGGGACTAACCTATTAACCGGAGGCCCAGCCCAGAATTGTTGTTTTTTGCCTATTTCAGTGTTTCGGAGAAACATAATATCAAACGGAGTCCAAACGGAATAAAATCTTCGGGAACGTGATTTTCTCACCGAACGTGATCCAGGAGACTTGGACCCTACTCCAAGGAGTCAAAGAGGAGGTCATGAGGGTGGGGGGCACCCCCCTAGGGCGCGCCCCCTACCTTGTGGGCCCCTCGGTGCTCCACCGACGTACTTATTCCTCCTATATATACACACGTACCCCCAAACGATCAGAAGAGGAGCCAAAAACCTAATTCCACCGCTGCAACTTTCTGTATCCACGAGATCCCATCTTGGGGCCTGTTCCGGAGCTCCACCGGAAGAGGGCCGTCATCGCGGAGGGCTTCTACATCATCATAGCCTCTCCGATGAAGTGTGAGTAGTTTACCTCAAACCTTCGGGTCCATAGTTAGTAGCTAGATGGCTTCTTCTCTCTCTTTGAATCTCAATACAAAGTTCTTCCCCTCTCTTGTGGAGATCTATTCGATGTAATCTTCTTTTTGCGGTGTGTTTGTTGAGACCGATGAATTGTGGGTTTATGATCAAGTCTATCTATGAATAATATTTGAATCTTCTCTGAATTCTTTTATGTATGATTGGTTATCTTTGCAAGTCTCTTCGAATTATCCGTTTGGTTTGGCCAACTAGATTGGTAGTTCTTGCCATGGGAGAAGTGCTTAGCTTTGGGTTCGATCTTGCGGTGTCCTTTCCCAGTGACAGAAGGGGCAGCAAGGCACGTATTGCATCATTGCCATCGAGGATAACAAGATGGGGTTTATTTCATATTGCATGAATTTATCTCTCTACATCATGTCATCTTGCTTAAGGCGTTGCTCTGTTTTTAACTTAATACTCTAGATGCATGCTGGATAGCGGCCGATGAGTGGAGTAATAGTAGTAGATGCAGAATCCTTTCGATCTACTTGTCACGGACGTGATGCCTATATACATGATCATGCCTAGATATTCTCATAACTATGCTCAATTCTGTCAATTGCTCAACAGTAATTTGTTCATCCATCGTAGAATACTTATGCTCTTGAGAGAAGCCACTAGTGAAACCTATGGCCCCCGGGTCTATTCTCATCATATCAATCTCCATCACTTTAATCTTGCTTTGCTTTTTTTACTTTGCCTTTACTTTTTACTTTGCATCTTTATACCAAAAATACCAAAAATATTATATCTATCAGATCTCACTCTCGTAAGTGACCGTGAAGGGATTGACAATCCCTAATCGCGTTGGTTGCGAGTAGCTATCGCTTTGTGCAGGTACGAGGGACTTGAGCGTGGCCTCCTACTGGATTGATACCTTGGTTCTCAAAAGCTGAGGGAAATACTTATGCTACTCTGCTGCATCATCCTTCCTCTTTGGGGAAAACTAACGCAAGCTCAAGATGTAGCAAGGTCCTACAATGACAAAAGATCTTCGAGTCGTGAATGTATTTGCTACAATTGTGGAAGACCCAGACACTACTCCAATGAGTGTACGGCTCCCTACAAAAGAAGAGAAGATTTTCTCCCAAAATAAGAAGTAGAAGAGAAGAATCACCACCAAGAGAGAGAAGGCGTAGAGATGACCGTTACGAACGAAGAACATCACGGAGAGCAAGGATTCAGAAAGGTAGGACAAATCATTAAGGAGCTACACAAAATGAAGACATCAAGCTCATGTTGGTGAATGGGTATTCGGCTCCGGCTTCGACAATCACTCCGAGAGAAGTTATAACTCCGACTCCGAATATACTCAAGATGAAGGTGTTGCCGGTTTAGCACTTGTGTCAACCAACTCCTACGACATATTTGAGTCACCAAATGAAGGAATTGGAAGATACTTCGTGGCTAAAGGCCCAAAGGTATCACACCCCGAGTATGTTGATTTCAATAGTGATGAAGATGATTTGCTAGGTGATGATGATTTACTTGTTGACAATTCTAGTGATGAAAACTATGATGAACTTTCTATTAATCATGCTAATCAAGATAAAATGAATGACGATGATAAGGAGATTGAGCGTCTAACTAAAGAACTAAACACTCTTAAGTTAGCTCATGAAACTACCTTGGAAAATCATCGAGAGCTTTTGAAGACTCATGAAAAGTTACACTTTGAAAAGCTCAACCCTGAGCAAGAGCATGGGTTCTTAAAGGAGATTAATGATGATCTTCGCAAGAAAAGTTCTTATTACATTGCCAAGTGTTTACTTTTGTCTACTTACACGCCACAAGTTAATTCTAGCAACAAGAGTAAGAAAGATTCTTCTTCTAGTAGTAACAATAATCATGCTAAATCCAATGTTATTGCTTCTAGTAGTTCTCTTGATTCCACTAATGATTCTCTTAGCCAAGTTACACTTGAGCAAGAAAATAGCTTATTGAAGGGAATTATAGAGAAAGGTGTTTACAAGAGCCTTGCCAGAAGTAAGCAATTTGAGGAAATTGTACGCAAGCAAGGAAGACACCGGAAGAATCAAGGAATTGGTTTTGAACGAAGGTTCAATGCCAATGGAGTTGAGTGGGAAGAAGATCAATACCTGATGACCCACAAGTATAGGGGATCTATCGTAGTCCTTTCGATAAGTAAGAGTGTCAAACCCAACGAGGAGCAGAAGGAAATGATAAGCGGTTTTCAGCAAGGTATTCTCTGCAAGCACTGAAATTCTCGACAACAGATAGTTTTGTGATAAGATAATTTGTAACGAATAGCAAGTAATAGGAGTAAATAAGGTGCAGCAAGATGGCCCAATCCTTTTGTAGCAAAGGACAAGCTTGTACAAACTCTTATATAAAGGAAAGTGCTCTCGAGGACACATGGGAATTATGTCAAGCTAGTTTTCATCACGTTCATATGATTTGCGTTCGGTACTTTGATAATTTGATATGTGGGTGGACCGGTGCTTGGGTGCTGTCCTTACTTGGACAAGCATCCCACTTATGATTAACCCCCATTGCAAGCATCCACAACTACAATAGAAATATCAAGGTAAACCTAACCATAGCATGAAACATATGGATCCAAATTAGCCCCTTACGAAGCAATGCATAAACTAGGGTTTAAGCTTCTGTCACTCTAGAAACCCATCATCTACTTATTACTTCCCAATGCCTCCCTCTAGGCCCAAACAATGGTGAAGTGTCATGTAGTCGACGTTCACATGACACCACTAGAGGGATGCCAACATACATCTCATCAAAATATTGAACGAATACCAAATTCACATGACTACTAATAGCAAGACTTCTCCCATGTTCTCAGGAACAAACGTAACTACTCACAAAGCATATTCATGTTCATAACTAGAGGGGTATTAATATGCATAATGGATCTGAACATATGATCTTCCACCAAGTAAACCAACTAGCATCAACTACAAGGAGTAATCAACACTACTAGCAACCCACAGGTACCAATCTGAGGTTTGGATACAAAGATTGGATACAAGAGATGAACTAGGGTTTGAGATGAGATGGTGCTGGTGAAGATCTTGATGGATATTGACCCCCTCCCGATGAGAGGATCATTGGTGATGATGATGGCGATGATTTCCCCCTCCTAGAGGGAAGTTTCCCCGGCGGAACAGCTCTGTCGGAGCCCTAGATTGGTTCTGCCAAGGTTCCGCCTCGTGGCGGCGGAGTTTCATCATGTAAGCTTGCTTATGATTTTTTTCTCGAACGAAAGACCTCATATAGCAGAAGATGGGCATCAGAGGGCCACCAGGGGGCCCACGAGGCAGGGAACGCGCCCCCACCCTCGTGGCCAGGGTGTGGGCCCCCTCAGGTACTTCTTTCGCCCAATATTTTTTATATATTCTGAAACATGCTCCCGTGAAGTTTCACGACTTTTGGAGTTGTGCAGAATAGGTCTCTAATATTTGCTCCTTTTCCAGCCCAGAATCCCAGCTGTCGGCATTCTCCCTCTTCATGTAAACCTTGTAAAATAAGAGAGAATAGGCATAAGTATTGTGACATAATGTGTAATAACAGCCCATAATGCAATAAATATCGATATAAAAGCATGATGCAAAAATGGATGTATCAACTCCCCCAAGCTTAGACCTCGCTTGCCCTCAAGCGAAAGCCTAAATCGAAAAATATGTCCACATGTTTGGAGATAGAGGTGTTCATAAAAATAAAATACGAGCATGAGGGCATCATGATCATTCTTAGAACAACAACATATATTTGTCATATGATCTCTTATGCTAATGTAATAATTCAATCACAATTTCAAGTATGAATCATAAACTTCATTGAGAACCAACAAACTCTAATCTCTGTCATTGAGGCAATTGCAATTTATCATAACATAGGAAAGAGTCGATATAAGAGCTTTTCAGCAAGTCCACATACTCAACTATCATTTAGTCTTTCACAATTGCTAACACTCACGCAATATTTATGGGTATGGAGTTTTAATCGGACACAGAGAAAGATAGGGGCTTATAGTTTTGCCTCCCAACATTTTACCTCAAGGGTAATGTCAACAATAATAGCTCATGCAAACTCACATCCAATTAGCTATATGTATCTGGATCTTTCCAACACATTGTGCTTGCCAAAGGATAAAATGTAAAAAGGAAAGGTGAAGATCACCATGAATCTTATGTAAGGCAGAAGATAAAAGTAAAAGATAGGCCCTTCACAGAGGGAAGCAGAGGTTGTCATGCGCTTTTATGGTTTTATGCACAAAATCTTAATGCGAAAGAACGTCACTTTATATTGCCACTTGTGATATGGACCTTTATTATGCAGTCCGTCGCTTTTATTTCTTCCATATCACAAGATCGTATCAAGCTTATTTTCTCCACATTAATAAATCATACATATTTAGAAGGCAATTTTTATTGCATGCACCGATGACAACTTACTTGAAGGATCTTACTCAATCCATAGGTAGGTATGGTGGACTCTCATGGCAAAACTGGGTTTAGGGATATTTGGAAGCACAAGTAGTATTTCTACTTGGTGCAAAGAACTTGGCTAGCATGAGAGGGAAAGGCAAGCTCAACATGTTGGATGATCCATGACAATATAATTTATCTGAGATGTAAGAAAACATAACCCATTACGTTGTCTTCCTTGTCCAACTTTAATGAGTGCTCACAATCATAAAAGATGTCCAAAGATAGTATATTTATATGTGAAGACCTCTCTTTCTTTATTACTTCCTATTAATTGCAACAATGACCAAAAGTATGTTTGTCAACTCTCAACAACTTTTATTCATCATACTCTTTATATGTGAGCTCATTACTCTCCATAAGATCCATATGATCTCTTTATTTCTTTTTATTATTTCTCTTTTATTTTATTCCCTCAAGATCATAGCGAGGTAATCAAGCCCTTGACTCAACACTAATCTTTATTATATAGATCACGGACTCGATTACATAGGAAGATCATAAAGCAAAGCTCACAACTAGATCATACTAAAACTTTATTCTACTAGATCAAGATATTATCAAAAGGATCAAACTAAGAAAAATGGTAAAGGTAAAAGTGATTGTGATACGATACCAGGGCACTCCCCAAGCTTGGCAGTTGCCAAGGGGAGTGCCCATACCCGATGCTCAATTCTTCTTTGTTGGTGAAGAAGGTGTTGGTGATGATGGGTAGTCGCACATCGAGCGTAAGAGATCCTCCAATTTGCAGATAATGCCCTTGAGTGCGATGATATGCTCCTTCAACAAAATATTTTCACTTGTTAGATACTTGTTTTGAATACGAGCTAACTCAATCATCTTGAAAGCCTCAATCTCCGTTGGGGTAAAGATATTGTGGTGCGGTGGAAGGATGTCTTCTTCTGCTACTGCCGGAACTTGATCCTCCATGGCCTTCTTGATCCCATCATCCTTGTTGATCTCTCTGGGTTCTTCTCTCTTCAGCTCTATCTTCATTAGCCAAGCATCGTTGCCCTCATTGTTGGAGGAGGAGGGAGACGACATGATGCTTGGCCTTGACAACCCTGGCAGAAAACAGCTCCAAACAAGAACATGAGATTTTTGCGTGATACGGTGGTCAAAACCTTCGGGAGATTATATAATGAATTTTTACCAACCAAAAGAAGTATCGTGCAAGAAAACAGAGTCCGGAGAGCACACGAGGTGCCCACGAGGCAGGGGGCGCGCCCAGGGGGGTAGGGCGCACCCTCCATCCTCGTGGAGGCCTCGTGTCCTTTCCGGTCTGCTTCTTATTTTCCTTTTTTATATATATTCCAAAACAGAGAAATATTGCCATTAGAACTATTTTGGAGTCGGTTTACTTACCGTACCACATACCTATTCCTTTTCGGAGTCTGAAACATTCCGGAAAGTGTCTCTTATCACTGGTAGAAAAAGGGCCTGTTGTCCCGGTTCATAAGGGCCTTTAGTCCCGGTTCCTGAACCGGGACTAAAGTGTCGGTACTAATGCCCTGTCCCTTTAGTCCCGGTTCAATCCAGAACCGGGACTGATGGGCCTCCACGTGGCCTGTGCGCGGAGCCCAGGCAGGAGACCCTTTGGTCCCGGTTGGTGGCACCAACCGGGACCAATAGGCATCCACGCGTCAGCATTTCTGTGGCTGGGGTTTTTGTTTTTTTTTGAAAGGGGGGGGGGTTTGGGGGTTTTGGGGGGGTTAATTTAGGTGTTTCATATATTGTGATAGCTAGCTATAATTAATAGAGAGAAGTGTCCTCTCTTATGTCCGTGCTTGGTCGACGCTACGTACTATACATACGTATAGAGAGGACTAGACACGCTAGCTAGCTAGTAAGCAAACGAAGGAAACAGAAGATCGTCATGAACATATATGCATACAGAGAGAAGTGATATCGACCACCTCTCCTTCTCCGAGAGATTGGTCAAACAACAAGTTCTCGTATATCTATCCGACACTACCGGCTACATATATACAATAATTATCTCTTACAAATATAATCATACGGACTCATGGTCCACATAGTATTCTCCATCTTCAGCGATCACGTGGTCAAGAAAGAATGCCACCAATTCCTCTTGAATTGCTCGCATGTGAGCTGGTGCTAGGAGTTCATCCCGCTTCCGAAACATCTAATTTGAAGAAGGGGGTCAATACATATATATATGAATGAATGAAACTCAACAGAAATGATGGTAATAAAATAAAATTGTGAATGTTGTTATTTACGTACTTCATATTGTTCATCAGAGTACCCGCCCCGCTCACAGGTCGTGTGGCGGATGGACTCGCAGACGTAGTATCCACAAAAATCATTCCCTTGTTCCTGCCACAACCACTTTACAGGAAATAGAGGTCAATCAAACTGATAAGCAAGAATGCTAAATGGTATTGATGAAACTAGCGCTTGAATCGCTAGGAGATGCGCGGAACATGCTACTATAGTACTTACTTTCGGGTGTCTAAATTCCAGCTCCTTCGGCAGTCCCGGAACTTTTCTGGTGAATTTTCTCCAAACCCTGCCGGACAAAGAAAACAATTACTTGATATCAGGAAATGAACAAAGTTGCTGATATGGTGGATAATGATCGATTTAACTTACTTCTTGAGGATTTCAGTCATGTCCGCATACTCCTGGGGATCTTTTTGTTTAGAGTCCAAGACGGTTACTACTCCCTGCTCAAGCCTAATCTCTAGGAGAATATAGTGGAAACTGCACACGCATGCATAACTCATCAATTACATTACTATAACCTGGACTAATATATAAGGGAAACCGAATATGCACAAGACAGTAACACTCACTTGAAGTTGTAAGGAAAGAGTATTATATCTTTGTTTTCATTTTTTTTGAATGATCGTAGCAAGTTGGCCTCGGTATCTTCGGGACGATGTTCAACCTCAGTTGCATCTATGAGATTTGTGTTAACGAACCCAATATTACCGATTTGTCTTTTCTTCAATTCGGCGATCTTCAATCTGCATAATATAGTGAGGATAATTATAAATACATGCAATGAAAGAGATGAGCTATATAGAGAGACTTAATGACAGAAGTAGTAGTACTTACAGACAGTAGCAGGTGATCGTTGTTTTATCGAGGGCCAATTGATTGAAAAACTGATAGAACTCCTCAAATGGAATAGGCAACAGTTCAATTCCAACGAGGTCATGCTCCGGTTTAACTCTCGCATACAAAGTACTCCTCCCCCCAGACTCTCTGCAGATTTTCAAGTACCAATCATGTAATCTTCGCATCATCGTTGTTAAAGATTTTTCATCTTTGACGAGAGGCTTCCCATACTCGTATCTGTGTATCTGCACCTCCATGGGATCATAATGTACATCGTCGGGCAGGTAATTGTCAACATTGCCATAACCGGGCACCATCCTCGGATCGACGATGTCGCTAGGCACCTTGAGCGGGGGGCATGATTGCTTCACTTGATCGCCGAGCTGGGCAATTTGTTTCCCAGTTGCTCGTCGTTCTTTCAACCTTTGATCACTGACTGTACTTCCCGACTGCTCCGCTTCGGCCCATGTCTTTACAATAATGCGCTCATAGTTGCCTTTCAGCGGAGACTTGGGTGGTTTTGCCAGGGCAGCTAGAGTGCGCTTCACTTTCACCGGATCTACCTTCTCCTCCGGAGGTGGATGTCTCTTTGCTTTCAACCCTTGAAACCAGTCATCCACTTCGGTTCACGCGATCTTCGCGTTCTCCTCCGGGGTCCTCTCGTATGGTAACTTCTGTGGACTCTTTAGAGAAGGATCGAATCTGTATGTCCTCTCGCCTCTGGTTGTACTGCTAGACGCCGGCCGAGCAGACGAAGCGGTTGTCTTCTTTACTTGCTTACGAGGCGGAGGAGAAGGACTACGACGTGCCGGAGCAGCTGCCGGAGCGGCAGCGGGTCTCTTCCGCCCTTGCTGACGAGGCGGAGAAGGAGGAGGCTGGCTGCTCGGGCGCGCCGGCGCAGGCGGAGTGCCGCCACGCGCCGGAGAAGGAGCCAGCCGAGGGCCCTGATCGTCACTCGCCGGAGGAGGAGGCGGTGGAGGAGGCGGAGTGCCCTGACTCGCCGGAGGAGGAGGAGGAGGTGGAGGCGTCCAGTTCGAAAGGTTGATGAGCTCCTTCCGCCATAGGCATGGAGTCTTCAGAGCAGACCCCAGCCGAGTCTCCCCTTCACCGGTAGGGTGGTCAAGCTGGAGGTCCTCAAATCCCTCCGCTATTTCATCCACCATCACCCTAGCATATCCTTCTAGAATCGGCCGATAGTGAAAAGTTGCACCGGGTTCAGTAGGATAAACAGAGCCAACAGCCGCCTTGACCTTCAAATTCATCCATTGCATCATAAGGTGGCAATTTTGAGACTCCGTGATAGCATCCACGGGATAGCTGGCAGGAGCCGTCAAGGCATGCTCCGGCTGAAGCAGCTCGATGGAAGCCACGCTGCTTCTGCGCTGAGATGGCGGGGTAGCTTCGGGGGAAGCTTCGGCAGTACGTTTGCTGCGATTTGCTTCTCGTTCCTCTATCGCGTCTACCCTTGCTTGCAGCGCCTGCATTTGGGTCTTCTGCACTTTTTTCCTCCTCTCATGGGATTTGTAACCGCCTGCGTCCGGAAACCCAACCTTCCACGGAATGGAGCCTGGTGTGCCTCGTGTCCGTCCAGGGTGCTCAGGATTCCCGAGGGCCATTGTGAGCTCGTCGTTCTCTCTGTCTGGAAACAACTTCCCTTGCTGCGCTGCTTCCATATACTGCTTAAGCTTCCCGACTGGTATGTCCATTTGATCGTTCGTCCAAATGCACTTCCCTGTTACAGGGTCCAAGGTTCCGCCAGCCCCGAAGAACCAAGTCCGGCAATGGTCTGGCCAGCTAATTGTCTCTGGTTCGATCCCTTTATTAACCAGATCATTCTCAGTCTTGGCCCACTTAGGCTGGGCTACGAGGTAGCCACCTGACCCCGTGCGATGGTGAAGCTTCTTCTTCGCAGCATTTTGCTTGTTTGTCGCCGACATCTTCTTACTCTTTTCCGATGTCTTGTGGGCCACAAATGCGGGCCAGTGATCTCTGATCTTCTCATATCTGCCCTTGAATTCTGGTGTCTCATTATTTTCGACAAACTTATTCAGCTCTTTCTTCCACCTCCTGACTAGTTCTGCCATCCTCTTAAGAGCAAAAGACTTGATTAATTGCTCTTTAACTGGGTTCTCTGGATTATCCTCTGGCGGTAGGGTGAAATTTGACTTCAGCTCAGTCCAAAGATCATTTTTTGCATATCATTGACATAAGACACCTCAGGGTCTTCTGTAGCCGGCTTAAACCATTGTTGGATGCTTATCGGGATCTTGTCCCTAACCAGAACCCCGCACTGAACAACAAATGCGTTCTTTGTTTGGATGGGTTCAATCAGTTGGCCGTCGGGCACGATTGCTATGATCTCAAACTTTTCATCCGAGCTCAACTTTTTCTTCGGGCCTCGTCTCTTTACCGAAGTTGTGCTCGATCCGGAGGGCTAGAAAAAAGAACAAAAGACTTAATTAATATGTGTACATACCAAAACAATGAATGCATCAATCAGCTAGTCAGCACAGGCTTAACTAATATATATACCTGGCCAGACCCGGTTCGGTCACCGGAGCCGTCATCACGGTCTCCTTCTTGCACCGACATTGGGTCACCGGAGCCGTCCTCATGTTCTTCTTCTTGCACCGGCATTAGGTCACCGTAGCCAGCTTCTTCACCCTCTCCTTCCAGACCATCGGTGTCGTTGAGAAACAACGAGATGACATCACTTCCTTCTGCGATTATGTCCCTCAACAACGCTTCTTTTGCTTCGTCTCGGGTGGTGTCCATAGTTTCTACAAATATTTACAACATGGCAATTATTATTCAAACATGACAGATGGATATATTAGTGCCAAACGTAGAACTAGCTACCTAATCATAGTAAGGAATCATATATATTAATTAGTGGCCTCGACGCTGCTTCTCTAGGGTTTGGGGTGGCCTCAACAACGCTTCAAGGGTTTGGGGTGGCCTCGAGAACGCTTCAAGGAGGGGGTAATATCGACCCCCCCACACGTGTTAAAGCTATCGGGAGGGGGTATATATCGACAACGATGACACTACATCTATATGTCCCTCGACGACCCTCGTTCCCGATAAAAAAAGAGGAAGAAGAAGAAAAAAAAGGAGAAGAAAGAATAGAGGAGAAGAACTCCTCTATTCTTTCTTCTCCTCTCTTTTTTTCTTCTTCCTCTTCTTTTTTTATCCTCTTCTTCCTCTCATGTTCGAGAGGATCGCCGAGGGGTCGGGAGGTTGCCTAGTGTCAAAGGATTCAACAAAACCATGTCTTCATCATTAGGCAAAAGTAACAGGTGCATGATGGTATGAATCTCTCCAAAGTTATTTTGGAACGGAGTCCTAGATAGGATAATTTGCTTTTTGGTACAAAGTTCAGCAAGAACCTTCCAAATATCGTTACTTGGAAGGCCTTTGCTGAAATTCATACAAAAAGGCAAATTATCCTATCTGGGACACCATTCCAAAATAACTTTGGAGGACTTCGTCATGCCCTGGTTACTTCCGGCTAATGATGAAGCCATGGATTTATTCAATACTTTGACACTAGGAAATCTCTCTCTCGACCCCTCGGCGATCCTCGACCCCTCAAACCCTCGACGACCCTGGAACCCTCGACCCCTCGGCGATCCTCTTCTTCCTCTCATGTTCAAGAGGATCGCCGAGGGGTCGGGAGGTTGCCTAGTGTCAAAGGATTCAACAAAACCATCTCTTCATCATTAGGTGAAAGTAACAGGTGCATGATGGTACGAAGCTCTCCAAAGTTATTTTGGAACGGAGTTCTAGATAGGATAATTCGCTTTTTGGTACAAAGTTCAGGAAGAACCTTCCAAATATCGTTATTTGGAAGGCCTTTGCTGAAATTAATACAAAAAGGCAAATTATCCTATCCGGGACACCATTCCAAAATAACTTTGGAGGACTTCGTCATGCCCTGGTTACTTCCGGCTAATGATGAAGCCATGGATTTCTTCAATACTTTGACACTAGGAAATCTCTCTCTCTCGACCCCTTGAACCCTCGACGACCCTGGAACCCTCGACCCCTCGGCGATCCTCTTCTTCCTCTCATGTTCGAGAGGATCGCCGAGGGGTCGGGAGGTTGCCTTGTGTCAAAGGATTCAACAATACCATGTCTTCATCATTAGGCAAAAGTAATAGGTGCATGATGGTACAAAGCTCTCCAAAGTTATTTTGGAACGGAGTCCTAGATAGGATAATTCGCTTTTTGGTACAAAGTTCAGCAAGAACCTTCCAAATATCGTTATTTGGAAGGCCTTTGCTGAAATTCATACAAAAAGGCAAATTATCCTATCCGGGACACCATTCCAAAATAACTTTGGAGGACTTCGTCATGCCCTGGTTACTTCTGGCTAATGATGAAGCCATGGATTTCTTCAATACTTTGACACTAGGAAATCTCTCTCTCGACCCCTCGGTGATCCTCGACCCCTCGAACCCTCGACGACCCTGGAACCCTCGACCCCTCGGCGATCCTCTTCTTCCTCTCATGTTCGAGAGGATCGCCGAGGGGTCGGGAGGTTGCCTAGTGTCAAAGGATTCAACAAAACCATGTCTTCATCATTAGGCGAAAGTAACAGGTGCATGATGGTACGAAGCTCTCCAAAGTTATTTTGGAACGGAGTCCTAGATAGGATAATTTGCTTTTTGGTACAAAGTTTAGCAAGAACCTTCCAAATATCGTTATTTGGAAGGCCTTTGCTGAAATTCATACAATAAGGCAAATTATCCTATCCGGGACACCATTCCAAAATAACTTTGGAGGACTTTGTCATGCCCTGGTTACTTCCGGCTAATGATGAAGCCATGGATTTCTTCAATACTTTGACACTAGGAAAACTCTCTCGACCCCTCGGCGATCCTCGACCCCTCGAACCCTCGATGACCCTGGAACCCTCGACCCCTAGACGACCCTGGAACCCTCGACCCTCGATCCCTCGACCCTCTACCCTAGTTCCCGACCCTCGACCCCTCGGCGATCCTCGACACCCTCGTTCCTGATAAAAATTAAGAAGAAGAAGAAGAAGAAGAAGAAGAAGAAGAAGAAGAAGAAGAAGAAGAAGAAGAAGAAGAAGAAGAAGAAGAAGAAGAAGAAGAAGAAGAAGAAGAAGAAGAAGAAGAAGAAGAAGAAGAAGAGGAGAAGAAGAAAGGAATAGCTAGAGGAGAAGATCGAAGAAAAAAAGAAGAAAAAAAAGAGGAGAAGAACAAAGGAATAGTGGAGAAGAAGAAAAAATAGAATATATTCTATTTTCTCTTCTTCTCCACTATTCCTTTCTTCTTATCCTCTTCTTTTTCTTCTTTTTTCTTCTTCTTATTTATTTCTCCTCTTCTTCCTCTCCTCCTCTTCTTCCTCTCCTCTTCTTATTTTCTTTCTTTCCTATACTTCTTTTCCTTCCTTTTTAATATCACTTAGCAAATTTTGCAACGATAGAGAGGGGGTGCTCCCGTGGTCTAAAATCCGTCTATGCACGATAGAAAATTCTGAAAAAATACATCTATGATCCCTCAACGTCCCCACCTCCCTCCTGAACAAAAAAAATATGTGAATTAAAAAACATCATGTTCTATGAACAAAAAAACATCATATTTCATCCACATTCGTGCATACATCATATATGTGATCATCTATGAAAAAAACATCATATTCTATAAAAAAATCATTACATATATATATATAAACAAGCATATTTATATATAAAAAACAAGCATATATATATATATATATAACAAGCATATATATGAAAAAAAATTGCAAAGGGAGGGCGCCGGTGGCCGGACCAATCTGAGGAGGCGGGCAGGGGCGCAGGCGACGGCGAGGGTGGGCCGGGGCGGCGCGCGTCGGGGCAGGGGCGCGGGCGACG